>NC_090319.1:74565982-74872462 GCF_040869045.1 Eurosta solidaginis
GTAAATAGCCTGTAAGAAGGTTCTCTTTGTCCTAGACTATAATATAAATAAATAAATAGTCGAAAAATGGTCACGGCGATATAATTACAAAAACAACGGAGAAACTGATCCGAAACAGTGCCGCGAAAATCTGGATTACACAATCCCGAACCGCCCGGGAATAGTCAAAAAAATCCCGCAAAGGCAACGAAAAGGTGACTTAAATAATCCTGGAATGGTAATCTACAATTATTGCTGAAACGATTTCGAGTACAATCCCGAAATGGTTCCAAAATAATTCTGAAGTAATCTTGAAAAAGATACGAAACATATTCCATAACTGGCTTAAACAGTCCTTAAGGTATTGCGAAATCGTCCCGAAATTTCCCCGATTTGATTGTGAAAACAATCCGTAAATTATCCCCAAAACGACCCCAAAATAACATGTAAAAAATCATGAAATGTTCCACCGTAAATTATCCCGAAATGAGCCTAAAATGATCCCAAATAGTCTCGTAGTGATGTAAAAAGAGCTGAAACAGGCCCGAAATGATTCCCAAATTTTCCTGTTATTAACCAGAAAACTTTTCCAGAATTACTTAAACTGAAATGTGTTGATACTTGTGATACTTGTACAGATGTTGCTTTGTGACAGAGTCCGGCTAAATTTACTTCGATGAAACTTAGCTTACAGATAGCTAACACTCACGAAGGATCTACTGGGCTTATATTTTCAAAAGCCCTGATATTATACCAAGAGCAGTCTCAAATTTATCTGGAGGTATAGACGAAATTATCGTGTTCATTCTAAAATGCCCTAAATAGATACAGAAAGCTGAAATGATTCCCGAATTTTTCCAAAATTGTACCCCAAAATACCGCAATAATTTCAAATTGATCCCGAAAAGATTTCAAAACAGTTCCGATATGATCCCGAAAGTAGAAAGTTGAAATGATTCCCGAACTTTTTCAAAATTGTACCCCAAAATCCCGTAATAGTTTATAATAGTCCCAAAATAGTCCCAAAATAGTCCCAAAATAGTCCTCAGCACACTGACCAAATTATGCCGAAAACCATATTGAAATGAACCGTATACGATCTCGAAATAGTACAGAAGCAAAGAAATTGCCGATGTGATTCTTAAGAAAATCGCGCAATCATCGCGAAATATCCCTCAAATAGTAGCAAAATAATTTCGCATTTAACACTACCCTATTCTCCAAAAAATCTTTGACGTCTACCTGTATGACTTTCATCGTCGGCTTAGATTGGCGAGTGTCGACAGCCGTGGTGTTGTGGTAGCGTTCTCCGCTGATCACATCGAAGGTCCGGGGTGCATGTCCCGGGCAAAGAAAAAACCCTTTAAAAAGTCCTTTCAGTAAAAAAAAATAAATGCTTTTCAAGGGTCGCCCCGGCAATGGTTTGAAAAATTCGAGGGTATTTCTGCCATGAAAAGCTTTTCAGTGGAAATTCAGCTGCCTTGCAGATACCGCTCAGAGTGAGTATGAAACAAATAGATTCCACCCCGCTAATTTGTAGGAAAAATTAAAAGGAGCACGACCTAAGTTGGAAGAGAAGAGAATCACGCCAAGTATAAATTATTATTTTTCACCTACTATACGCTGTCTGCATGAAATAAAATAATTGGTAGGGAAGCTCCGCCTGAATCTCCTCGGAGGTAAATCGCGCCAAGTATTTATTTTAAAGCTGAAAATGGTCTAAAGTGCTCCTGTTAACAAACAAAGAATTATCCCACAGTAACCCCGAAATGGTTTCAGCAGATCTCAAAGTTTTATGCAACTAATCCTGTGGTTAATCTCGAATTGGTACCAAAGTTAGTCAGAAGTGGTCTCGAAGGAATCCTCGCTACATGGAAACATCCATATATTCTGTAGATTTCACTACGTAATGGTGCCAAAATAATTCTGAAATTGTGTCGACTTTATCTCGTGAACAATCTCGGAATGCTACCTGTGAAAGCCAAGAATGGTTTCAAGGAGATCTTGAAATTGTGTCCAATCAATCCAGTTTACAATTCCAACTTGGTTTTAAACTTACCCAGAAATTTTTCCAGATGTGATGCCAAAAATTGTCGAAATGATAGCGTATACAGTACCGAAAATGAAAGTGTGGCGAGGTATCTTGAAATAAACACCAAACTTATGACAAAATGGGGCTGACAAGGTCCCAAAATGGACCAGCCTAGATGGCGAAATCCATCTCATATATAATAACTGGTTGGGTGCCGAAATAATACCGATATGGTCGCAGAATGTGTGCAATGTGTATTCGTAATAACAACTCATCACAAGGGACAGCAAGTAATACGGGATTAAAATCTTTTTTGGGTTACACTTCGCAGGTAATACATCACTGCCTTACTTTTTGCTTTCCCCGATATTAATATTCATACCTCGTCATTGTGGGATGACTGGAACATTAATTCGACGGACTTTGGTTGTAGTTTCATTTTCAGTTCTTATTTTGTTTCCATTTAAATGAGAAGAAAAGTGTTTCCTTCATACTCTAAACACTCTCTCGAGATTTTTATTCTAGTAGAAATCACCATGTCCCTTCACCACCTTCCGCCTGTTGTTGGACTTTTCCGTAAAATATGCCGGCTTCATTGCTGTTGGCTAACAGCTAATGCTCTTCGTACTCCTGCCTTGAAAGATGTTTCGCTCCCTTTTTCAATCCACGATCGTTTTCGCATAAATGCAAATTTTCTCTCGACGGTTTTTTTTCGGGAAGGCTGAAAAATGCCTAATACACCATAATTGCTGCCGTCGCAGCAACCCTGTGTCCATAGTCTAAAAAGCAGCCCGTCTTGAACTTTCGCCCACCTCGGTACCACTTTCGCATTACTTCAGGGTGGCGTTCCATATTTCTCATTTTTTAAGAGCCTACTGTTGTCCCTACGTCCAGGTTCCCGCTATTTGCTCTGAGTGTCGTTTTAATCGACACTGCTTCGCCTGCGCATTTCTCTGCGCTCCCACTCAACATCCATCAGGCGTATCATGACTAAAAATGCCATTTTGCGCACTGCAGTCCAGCACTCTTTTCTGTTGCACATTTGAGATACTAAATTTCTCGTGGTAGGTTCCTCCCCAAAAACTCTATGCAAGATGAGTCTTTCATCGTGAAAATGAGGGCGGTGACGTGTTCTGCGTTTTCTAACTCCGTGGTACACATTGGGCAAAGAGGATCTTCCTCTAGCTTCCACAAATACTTTTGAAACCGCCATTTCCTTTCAGTATCTGCGTGAGATGGTAGTTCAGTTCGCCGTGCTTCTGCTCATTCCATTCAGCTGCATCCAAAACTAACGTGAAGGTCCAACGCCCTTTACCCGAGGCCTCCCACCATTCTTGCCACTTAGCTATTGTTTGTGTCCTTGCTATTTTCTTGGCTTCTTCAGATGGTCACTCGATATTAGTGTTGTACAGATCTCGACGGCTGTATAAACTGTTCTTAATACATGCCCCCTCTGCTTATGTGCTCCACAGGTTCGACTTGTGCTTGCGTTTTTTGTTGTGTGCTTCTAGCTACTCAGAGGCTGGCGCCAATTATAGCTACGGTGAGATAGTGAACCGAGCCTATGTTGAAACTTCGAACTACGCCTAGATCTAAAATATTGTAAAAAGAAATATCTTCATCTCCTGCACACAACCCCATACGTGTAGAATGATGTTCCAGTACACATTTGAAGGCGAGACGGTTGATCCAAGACAGACGACAGCAATGTTCACAATGGTATCTTATAGCGATCAGACGCTGCTAGTAGATTCTACAGCTGCCCAATAGTTATTTATGTGGAGTGGTCTTGTATGGCTTCCACAATCTCATATTAGTTGACCACATAATGGATGTTCAGCGGCTACCCAGATAATATCTTCGATCATGCTTATGAATGTAGCGAGCTTATTTCCCGGTGAATGATGATTAAACGCTTTCATCCCAAATTGTGTGGGAATGACTTTACCTTCCATCCATTTGGGCTTAACGGTTTGCCTTAAAATTATATAAAATTATTATTCCATTCCACCCTTCCTACCATGACTATTAAGTGCCGGCTTTTAATCGACTAACCAAAGTCAAATATTTGGTTGCATCAAAAATACTTTTGACTCTTTTCGCGTGACCAACTTTCTACAAGTGGCAATCTACAAAGATATTCGAAAAAAGAACGCCCTGCATATTTGTGCACTTCTTACAATGTTAAATAGTTAAGTACTTAAGTACGTTCCTACTTTAGTGAATGTGCCACGCAAATAAACGAATTTTAATTTTGCACATGCGATTTTTGCTTATTAGAGCACAACGTCTGATAGTATTTTTTAATTATCTACATTGTTGTAATACAGTATAAAACGATTAAACAAAAACACCCAAAACCCACGAAGAAAACAGGCAAAAATTATATGTACGAAATATCCAAATTAAAAATGCAAATTAACTGCAATTTGCTGATGTTCAAAAATATGAATAAATAAAATGCAGTGGATTTCGTGACTGCGAACGAACACACAAACAAATTTTTATTTGCAGATGCCAATGTTAATAATTTTTTGTGAGTTTTTAAAAATTCATGCATTTTTAATTCACTCAGGTATAAAAACAAAGAATAAGTAAGGATGGGACTGTCTTCGGCTGTGTGTGAAGATTTCATACTTTTCATGAATGGAGCTATGCAATAATCTTATCCAATACGTAATAACCGAATAATCGGCTGCATAAGATATGTATTATATTAAATTGAACAGGTGTACATTAGACTGGTCTTAAAAATATGTTTTCCGTAAAAAGACTGTACCGCACCCACAATTTATTCCTTTGTATGTAAGTAATAAATATCACAACTCCCGAGCAGATCACACCAGCTTAAGGCGTGGCACATTCCTATTGAAAATGCCAAACCCATTTTTTTTTAATTTTTGAGAATAATGGCCGAAAAAATTTTATAAAAAGTTGTAGATATGGTGGTTTTTGTCGAGTCCTTCTCCACCAGTACTCGATTACTACAGAATCCTTTCTGCAAACTGAAGTTAAGTGGTATATAAAAATAAATAAATGTAAGGCGCTATAAACTCCGAAGAGATCTAAGGCCGAGCTTCTCTTCCAATTTGCGTCGTGCTCCTCTTGGTTTTCCCTACAAATTCGCCGGACGGGACCTACATGTTTTATGCCGACTCCGAACGACATCTGCAAGGCAGATGAGTTTTCACTGAGAGCTTTTCATGGCAGAAATACACCCGGAGCGCTTGACAAACACTGCCGTGGTATATCCTGGTTCTTACAACGCATCACCCTTTCCTGCATACCGATCATCTTGATGTCATGGTCAACCAAGAAGTCCACTCCCAATATGACTTCATCAACGATCTCCGCCACAACGAATTTGTGTAGAACTGTGACCTTTCCAATCAAGACTCCACATACCACTTCTCCCTGGACTTGGTTATACTCGCCAGTGACCGTACGCAACCTTGCTCCAGGTAACAGTTTTAGTCTCCTGTTGACCAAGTCAGATCGAATTAAGGAATGAGATGCGCCCGTATCTACAGTCAGTACACGCTCCTTGCCATCCACATTCCTTCTGACGGTAAGAATGCTTGAATTCCTTCCAATTTGCAAGACAGATATCACAGGACATTCAATAGCTGGAGCTAGCTTTCGATCTCTACATCTTATTCGCTCTTGCTCATCTCCTCCAACTTTACGTTTACGGTCACCCACATTGTTGGAACTGTTAGGACCAAAATCGTAATGACGTGCAATGTGACCGGGCTTCCCGCATTTGAAACATTTGATAACTCTTTCACCCCGCTTTTGCGATCCTTTCAGTGCCTCCAATATTGCGTCTACCCACTCTGGCCTTTCTACTTCCACACGGCGTGCTTTGAAACCTGGCTTACACAGAAGCGACGCTGTTTCCTGAATCAGAGCTTGTGACACCGTTTCTGCGAATGTTGGCTTTGGGTTTGCGTATGTAGCTCGCTTTGTTTCAACGTCCCGTATGCCATTTATAAAACTCTGGATTTTTACCCTCTCGGTGTACTCCACGGGTGCGTTCGCATTTGCCAAATGTGCCAACCTTTCAACATCCGAGGCAAACTCCTCCAAAGTCTCACTAGACTTCTGGAAGCGGTTCAGTAACTCCATTTGGTATATCTGTCTCCTATGCTCAGTTCCGTATCGTCTCTCTAGAGCACCCATCAATGCTTCATAACAGTTCCGTTCGTCCTCTGGAATGGTTTGTAAAATCTCAGCTGCAGGCCCTTTCAATGCCATTAATAGTGCAGCAACTTTATCTTCAGCACTCCAGTTGTTCACTGCTGCGGTCTTCTTAAACTAAATCTTAAATACCTGGAAAGGAACAGGACCGTCAAAGGATTACACGCTGAAACAGCTGGGTGATTCATTTGCAACTCCTGTATACGACCTCTAAAAGCTTCTATCTCGGCATCAATTTTGTCCTCGAGCTGCACAATTTTTGTGTCCTGTGCTTCCAGCTTTGATGTTACCCTTATCTCCTGTGCCTCCAGCTGCGAGGATATGCGGGCCTCCTGTGCTTTCAACTGCTCAGCCAACTGGGATGTCGTATATGTCTTTTGCTCTTCCAATTGAGTTTCCATCTTGGATGTAATCTGTGTCGACATTTCTGACATACGCGTTTCTTGTACTTCAATCTTCGATGTTATTCATGTCTCTTGGGATTCCATCTGTGATGATATATACGTTTTCTGTTCTTCCAGTTGAGATGATACTGTCGATGTTTGAGCAGATATTGCAGCCAAAATCATGTTCAAGTCTGTGCTCGTAACTGTCTGCGATGTTTCGTTTTTCTCTTCAATTTTTGTTGTTGTCTCGTCCCCATCAGGATAAAAGACATACTCGTCCACATCAATTCCTTCTGCTTCCATTGCCTCTCGTAGTCGTGCCTGAGGTTCGAGTTTAATGCAGGTTGTATTCAATCCACGGTTCTCCAACTCTTTCTTCAGTTGCTGGATCTTCAATTCACTGAACTTTGCCATATCCTTGTTGTCCTCTGGAATTCATTCAACAATTCCTCTTCTGACACCAATTGTAATGAATTTACTGCAATTCCCCTTATATGCAATTTTCTGCCAACGTTCGTATCGCTAAACTGTTGACTAAATAACTCCAATATTGAATAATGGAAAAATGGTCTTTATTAAAGTACTTCACAATAACACTCAAACTTTGCAACGAATAGCTGGCTTAATAACCAAACTGATTGATAGCTCAAATGAAACTGAATTCCAGCGCCTCTATATTTGCTGCCTTTTATACTCTCTGATTTCCTTGTTCGCATCTTCTAGGCGCTTCCATTTCCAGAATCTACTAGTTGGCCATCAGCTCTCAAATTTCTCAGCTGTAACTACAATTGCACGATTTTATAGCTTCTGTCATTGCATACTTTCAGGAGTATCTCAGATGTATGCATGTGGTTGTGCCTTGCTTCTCAGCTGCGTGTACCTACATATGTGTAGACATAATGATTGATTCGTTTATGTAGATACAAGTGACTGTCTGCTTTATTGTGTTGTGACTTTATTTACTTAGCATCAGACTAGGGATGTGAGTATCACTTAGTGTCACTCATAATCGTCAAAATATCAATCGTATTTTACCATAATTACAAGAAATTTAAGAAACTAAAATATTTATAATAGGGCTTTCACCAATCCTTCTTCAACCATTCATTATTCTGCGTTTCGATTGCCATTACTGGAAGAAGAATTGAAATATTGTGAAAAAAGTCTATATTCTTATTTTTCATAAATATGAGTATTTCTAATAAAATCGTCCAAAATCATTTAATATATATCGCCCTTTTGACAACTGTATGACAGCACTTAACCGTTTAAATTGGCTCCGCGAACTGGCGCCAATTGGTCAAACCAAGAGAGTTTGAATAGTTGCTTTCATAGGCGTGTTCCGATAGAAACACTTTCTTGGCTGGAGCGTCATCTTTCATTCGCATAACATGACCTGCCCAGCATAGCATTATAATTCGCTGAATTATGTTAATGTCTGCGTAAATCTCGTACAGTCATAGTTAAATATTCTTCGGTACTCGCCATCGCCAACGCGTAGCGGTGCGTAAATCTTTCGAAGAACTTTTCTCTCGAACAGAGTCGCTTCATTTGATGCTGTCATGTTCCATGCTTCTGCCCCATATAGCAGGATGGGTACGATAAGTGACTTGTAGAGTATGATTTTCGTTCGCCGAGAGAGGACTTTAAATTTAAATTGCCTACCTAGTACAATGTAATAATTATTGTTAAGAGTGATTCTTCGCTGGATTTCAGAACTGATGTTGATGCTTGTGTTAATTCTATTTCCCCAATAAACGAAATTTCGAAATCATGGCTGAATCTTTGCTGGATGATAGCAGGTACTTCGTTTTGTCCTTATTTGCCATCAACCCAAAAACTTGTAAATTTTTGGTCTCTAGTTTGGCAACGATGCTCTTAATAAACACCCTTTTTCAAAAATAGATGTCGCAGCTTGGCGTTTAGACGCATGTTTTAAATGAAACACAACGGTGATATCTGCGAACTTATTTGAACATATCACGACCTCTGCTTCACCAGTGTCAAAATGATCCAAAGCATTCCCCTGAGAATTGAGAGGGATACGGAACTAGAAAACTCACTGGATAATGACTAATATGTGTGAAGTGAGCACGAACCATTATTTCACTAGCTGACAGCCACTGCCTTAGACCATGGAGGGGTGTTTATTTAATTAATTTGGGTGTCTTTTATAAGTATTCCTTTTTGTGCAGGAAATAAGTGTAAAATGTTTCTTCACAGTAGGTTAATTATTCTTCATTGGTCAAAAGAGGTTGCCACACCCTTTTAAAAATGTTTAAGTTACTTCAAACGGTCTTCGAGTTATGGCTTCAGAAGCGGTACCCAATCAAATAAGAGGCGCTACCACGCCCGGTTCCAAAAACGGTTGCCATTCATTTAATTGTTATAAATACACTTTAGAAGAGAAATATCTTATTAAAAAACCGATTCTGGGCATTTTCAATGAAAATGTGCCACGCCTTAACTTGAAGTTATCTGCCCAATAATTTGCAATTTTTTTACCTACGTACAAAGGAATAATTTTAGGGGGCGGTACAGCCTTTTCTTAAATTTTTTTCATACAAAATATGTCCAGTCTAGTGTACATATTAAGCAACATTTTAGTTAAATATAAAATAGACAGGTCAGAAAGTCTAAGTTCGGGTGAAATCGAACATTATATACCTACTAGCAGACCTTGCAGATGTTGTTCTGCCCTAAATTTGGCCTATCTGCATCCATTTTAAAAAAGCTTTTTCCGTCTAACTCTGCCCTACCCCTCTACACTTTTTCCTATTCTTTTTATTCACTCCTACTTCCGTCTTTTTCGCTTCATTTCCATATTCGTCTCATTCTATCTCTTTCTCAGTCTCCTTCTCTCTTTCCTCTTCTCTCAAGATTTTCTCCTTCTTCTTCATCTCTTATTGCCAGTCCCAGAGGGTGGTATGTATTTTGTTCCAGTCCCACAGCGAGTCTCCGTCCCAGTCCTGGTCCTAATCCCAGTCCCAGTCCATCTCTGGTATACTTTCCGAAAAATTGCATCGTAAATACTAATATAGGCAAATCTATATACGAAATTTCAGGCAAATCGAATAGGACATATGTAAATAGGTATGTGGGTATTATTAATTCTTGTCTTTATTTCGGCTTCGCATGCATATTTATCAGTTTTGCCAGGTTGATGCGATTAAATCGAATATCACAATGAACTTTAGAGATCTCAGCAACAGCTTTCATTTGATATCCATAATACACACATTCTAGGGGTATCCGAGCCCATGTTTTGTCCTATATCTCGAGACCCTAGTCACTCAGCGGTGTAAAACTTACTCTTTACTAAAGCATACATCAACAACTTCAATTTGATACCCATAATGTAAAAACACATTCTAGGTGTATCCGTGTCCACGTTTTGGGATATATCTCGAGACCCTAGCCTCACAGTTGTATGAAAATTATCCTGCACTATAGCACTCATCAACAACTTTCATTTGATATCCATATTGCATAAACAAATTCTAGGGGTACCCGGGTCCACGTTTTGGGCTATATCTCGAGACCCTAGGCTCCCAGTTGTATGAAAATTATCCTCTACTATAGCACTCATCAACAGCTTTCATTTGACCTCCATATTGTATAAACACATTCTAGGGTTATACGGGTCAACGTTTTGGCATCTATCTCGAGACCCTAGTCATCCAGGGGTATGAAAATTATCCTGTACTATAGCACTCATCAACCTCTTTCATTTGATATCCATACTGTATAAACACATTATAGGGGTACCCGGGTCCACGTTTTGATCTCAAGACAATATACACGTAGCGAAAAAAAAGGTAGACGTTGGCTGATTCTCAGACCTACCCAATATGCTCACAAAATTGCATGCGAATTGTTTCAGCCGTTTCGGAGGAGTTCAGCCTCTAAAACCGTGACAGAAGAATTGTATATATTAGATATATATTAAAAGTAACAAAAAAAGGTTCGGTCCCGCCCATTTTCAAAATTTGTTTAATTTTTGTTCTCCGCTCAATCATACCAAATAAATAGAGACATCCTGCAAGAAGGTGAATACACTGAACTGGTGTTCTGAACAAAAAGGTTCAAAACACTGAATCTTATATCGCTCAAGGTGTGCGGCGAAAGCCTGGTTTTCGGCGATAAAGCCAGGTATCTGGGGTAATTGTGGATAGGAAGCTACCCTGGTAAGGCAATATAGCAGTTCGCGTAAAGAAAGCAACAACTGTGTTGATCTTCTGTAAAACAGCAATTTTTTCTCGTAGGGTTTTACTCCCAAAAACAGTACATCGGACCTATACAGTCATTATTAGTCAAATTGTACTATATGGTGTTTTTGTTTGGTGTCTGACACTTACAAATTCCGCAAAACTCAAATGCATACAAAAAGTTCAGAGCACTAGAGCTCTGCCCTAGTGACACTCTTGTCTTCACTTCGACGAAGGAACTCAACACTATCCCGCACCCACCTAGTACCACTTGATTTTTTAGCAAAAGAAATATACGTAACCGCAACAATGCGAATAAGAGAAACTGTCATTTTCGATTGGATCTAGAAGGGACCTCTTGTCGTCATCCCGAACACTTACGCATATATAAAGCGGAAATGCTTGCAAAGCGCGGTGCAGAAAATCATTTGGCACCGCTGACTGAAAACCGGAAAAATGTGATGGTTTTCTCGAACTGCAAGGCCGCTCTAACGACCTTGGACTCAATACAAAATCGATCACTAAATGTCGTAGATATCTCAATGTGTTGGCCCAGCTTTTTAGTTGTTGTTGTTGTATTCACGATATATATAGGGAGTTTTATGGAGTTTTTTCGATTTTGATGGTCCTTTGCCGGCTATAGATCCGGCACGTTCCTGGAACAAAGCACCGTTAAGGTACTAGCTCGACCATCTCGTGAACTACCTCAACCACCTCCTGCCAGCTTTTTAGTATCAGCATTATATAGACACTTTGACATAAGGATTTTAAGGACAGCTGTAAAGATGATAGAATAGTCAGAGGGGTACGAGCGAACACATTCTTCTCGAAAATGAGTCGCTGATATACCTATAACCTCTTTTAAATTCGATGCGATCGCGAACACAAAAATCTAGCCAGCGCCTCCTACATGCGAGTTATCAAGGTTGGTTTGGCCTTTCTATGACAAAGTACGCGGTAACACTCTTTTGATCCTGAATTAGTCAGAGCTCTCGCTTCTGGTTAAGGTTCTCATTGGTTTCTGTTTTATAGGAACCGCTAGGATGGGCATGGAGTCCTTCGCTTTTTGTCACAACTGGAGATGTATTGAGTAGGAGAAAAGCGTGCAGCATATCCGCTACTCCTTTGCAGGTGACTGCCGTGCCACCTCGTAGGGCTGTATTTGTGTCCCGATTACACGCCTCGCTTACCGAAAATGATATTGCTCATTACGTTTGCTCTAAACTTGGTGTTGCACCCACTAGTAACATCAATGTGTATAAATTTAACTTTAAATATGAGAGAGACATCTCCTCATTTAAAATATCCCTTTCAGATGAATATTTCGATAAGGTACTTGATTCCTCTTTTTGGCCTAAGCATACTGTGGTTCACTTGTTCACAAGAAAGGCGAGGGCCGAACCTGTTTTATTACAGCCAAAAAACTGTATGACGAACACAGTAATAATAACACAAAGGTAATTGCTGATCTGTCCCGTCTTCTCATTAATTACCAAAATGTTCGTGGTTTACGATCAAAACTTGTTCCATTCTTCCTTAATTCTTTCAACTTTGTTGTAGCTTTTACGGAGACCTGGCTAAAGCCTGATAATTACAATTCTGAGGTTTTTTCAAATAAATATGCTGTTTATCGGCGTGATCGCATCTCTAGAGCGGGAGGTGTCCTTATTGCTGTTGAATCTAACCTATAATCTGAGTTGATTTCGCTGGACAGTATCTCTCATATCGAATTCATAGCAGTTAGGCTTTCATTCGGTAGCTATAGCGTAATTGTTTGCTGTTCGTATATACCACCTCGTTCGGATATGGATGTTTATGCTAGTCATAGCTCGGCCATATGCGATTTGCATTCGCAGTTGGGGTATAACGATCGACTTGTTGTTGTTGGTGACTTTAACTTGCCAACAGTTAGTTGGGTTAATATAAGTGATTCAAACTTTTTAACTCCCACTGCTCAACATGAGTTTCTCAATTGCTTGTTAGACTCATCTCTTTTACAGATTAACAATGTTCCAAATAGTGGCAATAAAATGCTGGATTTAGTATTTGTGGATGGCTCGGTGGGTACTGCCCTTACGCAAATCCCACCTTTATCCCTTCCAGAAGACCCTCTCCACCCTACGCTAGAGATATCACTTGATATCAGCCTACCCCGTAGGATTCAAGTACAGTCTCGTCCCCGATCTAGATGCTTCTACAAAGCGAATTTCATTATGCTCAATGATCTGTTGGCTTCCCATGATTGGTCGGATCTCTATGCTTGCACTGATGTCGATTCAGCTATCTCTATATTTAACAGTACGCTTGATGGCTTCTTTGATACCTGCATTCCTACTCGCTATACCCTATGTTCGAATAAGCCCTCTTGGTTTTCAAGGCAACTTATCAGACTTAATAACATTAAATCTAGGCTTTATAAGAGATTCAAGAAATCTGGAGCATCTGCAGACCTCTCTAAATATCTAATAGCTCGTTCTAAATTTTACCGTCTTAATCAGCTTTGTTGTAAAAATTACTTGAGTTGTTGTAAAGCCCGATTTTTTAGGAATCCAAAAAAGTTTAACAGTTTCGTAAATTCAAAGCGGAAAACTTCTGGGTATCCTTCCTTATTAACCTTTGGAGGTAAAAAAGCTTGCACTGATTTCGACGTTCATCATCATCATTTCATCATTTATTAGTTATTAGTTTTAATACATTAGCACATTAAGATTAAAATCTTTTATTGCGCAATACAAACATAAAACTTATGTATAGGAAAATACTTATATAAAAATTAAAAATATGAGATAGACAATTTATAAAAACCGTGTTATGCAGTTTGATCACTAAAATAGTCAAATATAAGATTTTTAAAATTATTTTCTCTCATTGAGTTCCTTAAAGGCTGTGGAATGGAGTTCCATAGCCTAACGCCGTTAACAAAGAAAAGCCTGGAAGAGGTTAAATAATTAAACTTTGGAAGAATAAAATTAGAGGAGCGTGTGCTTTTGGAAAACGTAAGCTTATAGTACAAATAACCCGGCTTTGGGTAAACTAGCAATTTAAACATAAAAATGCAATTACGCGCTTTCATAAAATTTATTAGGTCACATCCAAGAATTGAGTTTCTCAACGTAGATAAGTGAGAAAATTTCTTTAAACCGTGTACATATCTAGTAGCGTGGTTGAAAGCAACACTGAGTTTATGAAGAGAGACAGCGTCTAAATTCCTATAAACGACCTCAAAGTAGGTTATGTAAGGTACAATAAAACACAGAATAAGCTTTTTCTTTGTATCAGAAGGTACGAAAATTGATGACACCCTAAGGCACCGCAATGTATAATAGATTTTACCCACAACTTGATTGACGTGGTCTTCGCAGGACAACTTAGAGTTGATTACAAAGCCTAGATTTCGTACTTTATCGACTAACTGAATTCTTGCAGATCCGATATAAAGGTGTGGGATATCAGAAAACTGGATCTTATCCTTATAGATTCGAAGAACATATGATATTCGAGCATTAAGGCACAGAAGGTTTGACCTAGACCACTCCATAATCGAGCGTAAGTCCGCATTCAGCTTATCTGTAAGATCCTGAACCAGGCTGATATGGCTTGAAATGTATAATTGCACATCATCTGCATAAGCATGCCGTCGAGCAAAAGAGCAGACATTAGAAATGTCATTTATAAAGATACTGAAAACAAGGGGACCCAAGCCAGAGCCCTGTGGTACTCCAGACCTGGTAAACCCAGCTGTAGAGAAACTATTCCCGACTTTAACCTTTTGAGTCCGGTTGCTAAGATAGCTCTTTACCAGCTTAACTGCGTTTTCATCAAAACCGAAACATTTATATAGCTTATCACAGAGAAGGATATGGTTGACAGAGTCAAATGCCTTGGAGAAATCCAAAAGACACAGAAGTGGCAAGTGACCCTGGTCAAACTCCTGACGGATGTCATCGACAACTTTCGTGACAGCAGTCGAGCAAGAGTGAGCTTCTCTAAAACCCGATTGAAATGGACTGAGGAGATTATTTTTCTCAATAAAAGCTATAATTTGATTCGCCATAAGTATCTCAGCTACCTTAGACAGGCCGGTCAGAATACTTATGGGTCTGAATTCACACGGCTCAGAAGCCCCAGGTTTCTTTGGGAGCGGGATAGCAATTGCTTCTTTTCATGCAGCAGGGAAAGTCGAAGTAGTGAAACAGTGGTTTATGAGGTGAGTGATGCAGCGTAAGATATTAGGTAGGATAAATTTAATAAATTTAAATGGAATGCCATCAGAACCTATTGCGTTTGATTTGATACCATAAACACATTTAGCTACTTCGAGTTCCCCAACCGACACGAATTGAAACTTAGGTAAGGATGATAATATGGACAAGGAATCTAAAGGTAGAGGACAAGGGGTACCAGAGGAGCTGGATGAAACAAAAAAAGAATTGAGAAGGTTAGGGTCTAGAGAACAAGAGGCTTCCGAGGATGGCCGTACGCCTAACTGCTTTAAATTAGACCATAACTGTTTGGGAGGCAAATCAGTGTTAAGTTTGCCACAGTAAAATTTCTTTTTAGCCAGTAGAACAGAGGTTGAAGCTTTGTTCCGAACCTGCTTATAGGCGATCCAGTTTTCACGAGTACGTTTTTTTCCATACGTTATATGCGAGGTTTCGATTTTTGATGGCCACTTTGACCTCGCGTGAAATCCAAGGGCTAGAGCGCGAGGAGCACACAAGTTTACGAATAGGAACATGCTTATTAAAAAAGTAAAGTAGGGATTGTGATAAAAAGTTAAGTTTGTCATCAACAGTGACTAATTGCCAGCAGCGTTCCCAGGAGAAGTGGTTTAAATCGAAAAACAGACTGTTTAAATTAATAGCATTGTAATCACGGTAGTAAAAATCAGTTGTTGCAACATAATTATATTGCAATTTAAAATTTATAGTACAAAATATTAAGTCGTGATCTGAAACAAAAGACAATTGATCAAATAGAACCACAGCGGTAGAAGTTGGGACAATAAAGATGTCTAACAAACTTGGACGCTAATTACAAGAAAACTAGTAGGCATTTGGCTATTAACAATGCGAATGCCAGTAGATGCGACCGAGTCTACGAAATTTACCGAATTGGCGTCAGGAGTTCATAAATTAATATTGAAATCCCCGCAAATAACTAAATGATCAAAATCAGTTAATTTGGAAGAAAGATCGTCGAAGAAAGGGAGATACGAAGAGTTTTTATTTGGGTTGTAAACACAAGACACAAACACTTTTGAGAAGTAATCAGATAGGATTAACGAGAGAAACTCAATTTGAGTTAAAGAAGACCTAGTTACTTTGTTAACATCTAGGTAATCTCTACAATATAAAGCTACACCCCCTCCTTTTTTACTCAACCGACCATTCCTGAACAGCTTGTAATTTTTAATGGAGTAAAATTGGTCCGGAATATCAGGGTGAAACCTAGTTTCCGACACGCAGATTATATCAACAGTAGATTGTTCAAAAATACTCCGAACATAATCTAACTTTTCACTGTTCAAGCTACGAACAAACAACACGCATAAACGTAAATAGTTAACAGGATATGTGTGTCTATATGTGTGTATATACGTAAATACGAAATAATAGAATAAATAAAGATATAAACAACTAAGCACCAACAATGCTACATAAGTGGTTGTTGCTTGCGACGGTGACAGGTTCGCTGTTACTTGAGATGCGTACGAAGATTACTCCCCGTCTGGAGAACACACTGCTTAACTTATTCGCTTTCTTGTATTTAAGAGCAGCCTGTAAGAGTTTTCTATTGTCGGCAGAAAGGCTCTCGAAGATTCTAAAGTTATTGTCACTGTCGAAACCAGCCAATTTAAGAGAAACAGCTTTGTTTTGCTTTCGATAGTTGGAAAAGGCTGAAAGAGTGCGAGTGCGATCATATGGTGAACAGAACTTAACTATCACAGCACTGTTGGGTCGCGCAACTATTTGTTTGGTGCGAAAGATGTCGCGAAGAGGGGGAGGGGAGAACTCAATAGATTTGCATACGCGCTCAAAAATGCAAGATAAGTTTTCTTCACTGGCGAAAGGTAGACCAAAAATGACAGCGTCGGCCGAATGATTGTTGTTGTTGTTCACCCTCTCAGTCTTTAGGTTTGCCAATTCCTCTTTAACTGCCTTTAACTCGACAGACAAAGTGCACACCGTTTCTGATTCCAATTCAAGCCTGCGTTCAACTTTATCAATGCGCTGAGCGAAGGCTTCGATGCTTTCCTGCAGTTTAGCTGTAAACTTACGCTCAAGTGAAGCAATCTCTTCGTACAATTGAGAACGTTGCTAAACTATTTTCTGAGTTCTTTAAGTCCACATATTCATCCAGTGGTTTTCATTCCGGTCAATATCCCTATCGTCTAGATAGCTCGAATTCCATTAGGAATCCTGATATTGATGGTAATATTGTTCTTCGGAGTCTTCAGTCTTTGAAGCCCACCTTTTCTGCGGGACCGGACGGTGTTCCTAGTTGCGTGCTTAGGTACTGCGCCGAAAACATGTATGAGCCTATTTTAAAATTATTTGAGCTATCTCTGGGATCTGCGTCATTCCCGGCACTTTGGAAACAGTCTTTTATTATACCCCTCCATAAAAAAGGTAGTAGGTCAAAAGTTGAAAACTACAGGGGTATTGCTAAACTTTCAGTCATTCCTAAAGTCTTTGAACAGATTGTTACCAGTCAACTCCAATATCAGTGTTCTAGTCTTTTATCTCCATGCCAACACAGTTTCATTCGTCAAAGGTCAACCACTACAAATTTGCTTGTATTCACATCTATAGTTATGGAAGGATTTTTAGCGAACAAGCAAACGGATGTCATCTACACGGACTTCAGCAAAGCATTTGATACCGTCAACCATGAGTTACTTATTCATAAGCTTGATTTACTGGGCTTTCCGTTTCACCTATTAATGTGGCTGAAAAGCTATCTTTCTAACCGGACCCAAAAAGTCCTGCTCAAGTGTAACCTATCGGAATCGTTCGGAGTTTCCTCCGGAGTACCCCAGGGAAGTCATCTAGGCCCTTTGCTCTTTGCCCTTTTCATTAATGACTTGCCACAGACAATATTATATTCCCATACTATAATGTATGCGGATGATGTAAAACTTTGCTACACTTACTGTCCTACCGATTTGAGTTCCTTGGATCTTCTTCAGGCCGACTTGGACTCGTTCCAATGTTGGTGCACAACAAACTTACTAGCTTTAAATTTCTCTAAATGTAAACATATGACATTTCACCGAGTGAAGCCAGCATTGAAACCTTATGTAATAGATGGTACGCCTTTGGAGCGTATACCTATTGCAAATGATATAGGTGTTCTTTTTGATCCGAAATTGAATTTTAACAGGCATATTTCATCTATTGCCAACAAAGCGTTGGATTTACTTGGATTTGTTAAAAGATGGGCTAAAGAGTTCGATGATCCGTACCTCACTAAGGTTCTTTACACATCGTTGGTTCGTCCAATACTCGAGTATTGCTCATGCGTTTGGTCCCCTGTTTCTCAAAAGCATATAAAGTGTATTAAGTCAGTTCAAAATTTTTGATATTTGCATTGCGCGGCCTTAATTGGGACTCAAGTCTCCACCTTCCTCCATACAGAAGTAGACTTCTTCTTATTAACTTGCCCACTCTGGAAAATCGGAGAATATTACTGGCGGTACTGTTCATCCTTAAGCTCATTATTGGAGAAATTGATTCTGCGGACCTTCTCAGCCGCTTGTTTTTTTCGGTTCCCCATAGAGTATCCAGACCCTACGTTCCTTTCTATTTACCCCTTTGTCGACGAAACTTTGCTAAAAATAATCCTCTTCTTATCTGGTGCGCGCACTACAATGACTTGTATAGCTGTATCAGTCTTGAATGTACTTTTGCCACTATACGTAATGCAATACATTCCTATCTAATTTAAGAGATACAAGCTAATTTAATTTGCCGGCATTTTATTTCTTCCATAAAAGACAGGAACTATCTCATTTAAGGATGGAGGAACATTTATCAACATGTATCATTAAGAAGGAACAAGACAGTACTGTGTTGATTGGAATCTGGTGCATTCCAACAACGTAAAAATATATTTTTCCATGAGTCACTGACCGGAATCGTATCCATTCCGGCAGTATAATCTTATGGGTCAGGCATCGAGCTGATTGGAATCCGGTGCATTCCAACAACACAGGTCATGTTACTTTTTTATGCCGTGTGATGGCGTATCCTCATTACACTACTCTTAACACTGCCGGATTCCCATGACATGCTGATTGGAATCTTGTTGCATTCCAACAGGAAGATTGGAATCCACTGCATTCCGAAATCATGCTGAGCGGAATCTGATGCATTCCGCCAGTATAAGATCTCGGTATAAGATCTTATTTCTGCTCATATTTCTTATTATTATTATATTCCGAAATTAAAGAGTAATGTTCATTAATATATATTTGTTTGTAATATAACATTGTTGAAATCTCGATATATCTTAAATTTTATCTTTTGAGTTGTATATTTATATATCTTTTATATTATGCAGTCGACCATAGTTTGTCGTCGACTTTAAATAAAAAATAAATAAAATAAATATACTGTGCCACTGCCTGGTACTAAGTAAAATGAGGTTAGCTCTTTGGTTCAATATGCCGTAGCTGGTACAGTAAGAGTTACCTACCGTTTGGGACATTACAATGGGCCCACTGCTGGCTTAAGGTGCAACTTCACGATACAGTTCTGTTAACGTAACCTTACGTACGTTTGTTGCGGTTATATAAAAAAAAATTTCGCGTTGAAATTACCGTAAAAATCTACGACGTTATACAAAACTAATAGCGTTTTCTTTTCTGGCTATAGTGTTACGCTTTTTGTAAGCCGCGCAAGGGTTGTTGTTCTATTCTAAAAAACAGGCAACACCTTTACGGGGTATTTCGTTCTTTTGTGAAAATTGTTGCCTGCTCGCAACGCAAAAGCGTTAAACTTTTACCCTATATAAAATGGCGGTGTGGCAGTGCAACTCTGTGAAACTCTCAATTCGCTCTTGAGTTCGACATATACTCTGTTAATATGAGTGCACAGATCATCTTCCAGATTACGCATCCACGAGTTCAAAATTGCTTCGTTCTGCGCATCTACGTCACAGTTGACTGTTTGAGCGAATGAAAGAAAGAGAGAAAAAACAAGAGCTAAAGGAAAATGACGTAAGAATTGCCCATAAAAAAGAGATGATCTAATGTTTACATGCGCAATGCGCAATCTTCTTGTGTGATTTGTGATTTGAGTGAATATGGTGAGATGAAATGTTCTTTGTATGCACTATAAATGTTGACAATTTTCTGTGGTAGGAGTAACACTATTAAGGCTTTACCATTCTTAGTCAACAATTTATTTCAGAAAAGAAAACGCTATAACGTACTCTAGAGGCATCAACAATGCCAATGACCCGTTTTAATTAATTACAGAGCGCAACGAATTTCTCTTGAAATAGTAAACAATTTTTTTTTTCTGTATCCACGTCACAACTAATTATGCAAAGCGGCGCCCTAGAACAAATTCATTGTTTACACGCAATTCTATACAAACGAGTTTGTCGTTGCAGTCTTTTGTATTGAATGGCGAGAATTTGCCAGCCAACAATCGATTAACAATGATGACCAAAACCGTTTGTATGTGTTAAGTGTTTGTTTGTAATTTTCAGATTTTTTTTTCTTTTCGCAATTTTATTGAATGCATTTTCATTGCCTTACATAAATTTGCATTGCTTTCCAGTTCTTATGCTTTCCTTTTTTTTTTAATTTTTATTTTGTGTACAACTTTGTGTTTCATTATGTTGCTTACCGCTTTGGTTACACTAAATTATGCATTAAATATACGCACAACGTTCGAAGTGGCATATATGTATTTTAACTGTTGTAATTTTTACGCAAATTACATGTTACACCAATATTGAACACTTCAGACACCACAAAAGGCTATGAAAAAGTAGGCGCAAAATTCAGAAGCGCACGCGCATGCGCAAAAGTAAGTGACGTTATGAACACCTTTAAGAAGTGTTGTAAATTGAAGGAAATGAATAACTTTCACTTACAAAGCTGCACACACATACACGTACGTTTCCAATGAACTCAAAGATTTGAAAGGCTATAACTGTAAGTGGTTGAGGGTTGAATAAGGCGAAGAGATGGTTATACAGTGAATGGGCTGATTTAGGTTGGTTTGGTTGATTGATCAATGTAAAACTAAATCTTTGCTTTAAGAATATGTGTCTGTGTGTGTGTGAGTTTCATCTACATGGCTGAGAAGTAGCACAGACCAGTAGCATTTTTTGCAAGAAATTATAAAGAAAATTTCGAGCGCAAAAAAAGTTCAATAATTGCACACTTAAGGCGTTACGATATTTTCGCACCTTTTAAAGTGCGGTTGAGCACAATGCCAATGTTGTTGTTTCAAACAAAAAAAAAAAACAACTACCAGCGTTAAACATAAACAAAAGCGAAGGGACAATTTTAATAAGCATGCAGCAGCAATAGCAACAACAGCAGCGGCTAAGATGCTGACAAAAATTTGCAATCGTGAAGTGTGAACATCAGCAACAATGACCAGCAATCGACAACAATTGTTCACAGTATAATGAAAAACAAAAAAATGTGTTTATATGAAAACGAGCGTTATATACCCGGCTGTAATATTTAGCAACAAACGCTTTTATTATATAACTACAATACTAATTCAAAAATCATGCCAAAACTCGGCTTAAACAGTACCGAAAGAGTCCCAAAAATATTTCGAGAGCAATATGAAAGCGCCGCCGAAATAATCTTGTACCAGCGGTTCAAAGCTCACTTGCAGACCTTTTAAACTCTGCATTCGCTTATCATGAGAGCTTGAACTCATACAATTTTGACATATTTTTAAATTGAGCTAAAAAAGTTCTGCAAGTCGCGCTTCCAGTCTTGAACTTTTCCTGAAATTTTACAAAATAGTCAAAAATTATACCAAAAATAATATTAGCTTTTGCCCAAAATGGTGCCAGAATGACTCCGAAAACTATTACGAAATGATTCCCAAAGCAACGCTGAAATGGTCAAGAAGTAATCTCCAGTGATCCAAACCGATTCCGAAATTGTCCTAAAACGATCATATTGTAGTACCAAAATGATTTCGAAATCAATCCAAAAATGTTTCCGAAAAAACAAATCTGTTTTTACTATTTTCAAATAATAGGAAATCAATTCCATTATTACTCCAAAGTCACCACAAAAACATTCTGAAATAGTCTGCCAAGAATCTCAAAGCGATACTAAAAGCAAAACGTAAGTAATCTCGACGTTATGCCGCACTGATACTGAAATATTTCTAAAATGGTCCTGAAATTTTCTTTAAATAGCCCCAAACAGATACCGAACAGTTCTAGAATTAATCGTTGTATATCTTAAAAAAGGTGCGCATTGATTTGGAAATCAATTTTTAAATTATTCCCAAAATCGTTCCGAAATTCCAAAACTGTCTCAAAATAATCCCGAAGTGAAGTTGAATGCAATACGTAAGTGGTTCCAAAAATAAGCCGGATTTATGCCAAAATAATATAAACATTTTCCCAGCATCATCCAATTGTGGTAATAAAATTAACTCTAAAACAGTCCTTAAATGATTCCGAAAAAAATATCTGAAACTATTGAAAGCAATATGTAAGTGCTACCAAAATTATATAGCACTGATGCCGCAATAAACTGAAAATTATAACGAAATAATCCTTAGTTGATCTCAAATAGATATCGAGAACCGTTCCAGAATAATTTCGATAGGAATACTGAAATGCACCCGAAGTGATTCCGAAACTGTCCTACAATGATCCCGAAGAAGTGTAGAAATAACACCGAGGTCCCCAAATTATCCTGAAAGACTTCAGAAACAAATAACGAAAAATGATCACGAAACGTTCTTGTATTGATTCTGAAACAGCTCAAAACCTATCTCCAAATAATCTCCAAATGATTTAAAAAATTACAACAACAAAAAAAATCAAAATGATTTTGACGCTTTCTTTTTTTCGAATAACTATTCTGCTTTCCATACGACCATTTCGCATTTAAAATTGACTATTCTCATTAACAACTGACTATTCCCAATTACAATTGACACTTTCGAAATTTCATTAGACGCTTTCTTATTTATAGTTGATTACCCTCATATCGAAGTGACGCTTTCGCATTAACGCTTGACTATTCTCATTTCCATATGATGCTTTCGCATTTCCATCTGACGTTTTCTCATTTACAACTGGAAATGGTTTAGAAAAGAATGCCGATTGTTCTCGAAGTGATCCAATAATGATCCCGAAGATACCAAAATTTATGCCCCAATTACCCTGAAATACCCAAATTTATTTCGAAAATAGTCTAGATATGATCGGGAAATAGCATCACAATTATCACGAATTATTCCTTATATGATTCTGAAAGATTTCTAAGGCTATCTCTAATTAGTCTCTAAATGATTGAAACAAAAAACTTAAAATGATCTTGAAATTGTTTAACATTGGTCCCTAAAACAATTTCAAAAACAATCTAGAAATTGCTGAAATATCCTGATTTACATATCTCTAAAACAAACTTCAAATGATATACAAATGATCCCGAAGTGATTCCATATATAATTAGTATGTACCTAATGGTTTATAAACGAATAGCAACAAAAAAGCAATACTTAGAGACGAATTGCAAAGCGAGCAGCGGGGCATTCATATGGCTAGTTTGGATGTTAGAGATTTCGAGTTCGATACTCAGCTCCCGAGAAGCTAGCTAATGAAGAAATGAAATTCAGAAACATGCCTTAATAACCAACGCCGTTTGTAAACTTTGCAATTTTTATACTCAGTTGAGCAGAGCTCACAGAGTATATTAACTTTGATTGTATAACGGTTGGTTGTACAGGTATAAAGGAATCGAGATGGATATAGACTTCCATATATCAGAATCATCAGGATCGAAAAAAAATTGGATTGAGCTATGTCCGTCCGTCCGTCCGTCCGTTAACACGATAACTTAAGTAAATTTTGAGGTATCTTGATGAAATTTGGTAAGTAGGTTCCTGAGCACTCACCTCAGATCGCTGTTTAAAATGAACGAAGTCGGACTATAACCACGCCCACTTTTTCAATATCGAAAATTTCGAAAAACCGAAAAAGTGCGATAATTCATTACCAAAGATGGATAAAGCGATGAAACTTGGTAGGTGAGTTGATCTTATGACGCAGAATAGAAAATTAGTAAAATTTTGGACAATGGGCGTGGCACCGCCTACTTTTAAAAGAAGGTAATTTAAAATTTTGCAAGCTGTAATTTGGAAGTCGTTGAAGATCTCATGATGAAATTTGGCAGAAACGTTACTCTTATTACTATATGTATGCACGGCCACTTAAAAAAATTTTTTTTTAAAGTCAAATTTTAACAAAAAATTTAATATCTTTACAGTATATAAGTAAATTATGTCAACATTCAACTCCAGTAATGATATGGTGCAACAAAATACAAAAATAAAAGAAAATTTCAAAATGGGCGTGGCTCCGCCCTTTTTCATTTAATTTGTCTAGGATACTTTTAATGCCATAAGTGGAACAAAAATTTACCAATCCTTGTGAAATTTGGTAGGGTCTTAGATTCTAGGACGATAACTTATTTCTGTGAAAAAGGGCGAAATCGGTTGAAGCCACGCCCAGTTTTTATACACAGTCGACCGTATGTCCTTCCGCTTGGCCGTTAACACGATAACTTGAGCAAAAGTCGATATATCTTAATTTACGTGAACTGACGTACTTATCTGAACTCACTTTGTATTGGTATAAAAAATTGCCGAAATCCGACTATGACCACGCGCATTTTTTCGATATCGAAAATTACGAAAAATAAGAAAAATGCCATAATTCTATACCAAATACGAAAAAGGGGATGAAACATTGTAATGGATTGGTTTATTGACGCAAAAATTAACTTTAGAAAAAAACTTTGTAAAATAGGTGTGACACCTACCATATTAAGAAGAAGAAAATAAAATAGTTCTGCAGGGCGAAATAAAAAACCCTTGAAATCTTGGCAGGAATACTGTTCGTGGTATTAAATATATAAATAAATTAGCGGTATCCAACAGATGATGTTCTTGGTCACCCTGGTCCACATTTTGGTAGATATCTGGAAAACGCCTTCACATATACAACTACCACCATGCCCTTTTAAAACCCTCATTAATACCTTTAATTTGATACCCATATCGTACAAACAAAGTATAGAGTCACCTCTGGTCCACCTTTATGGCGATATCTCGAAAAGGCGTCCACCTATAGAACTAAGGCCCACCCCTTTTAAAATACTCATTAACCCCTTTCATTTGATACCCATATCGTACAAACAAATTCTAGGGTCACCCCCGATCCACCTTTATGGCTATATCTCGACACGGCGTCCACCTATGGAACTAAGGATCACTCCCTTTTAAAATACTCATTAACACCTTTCATTTGATACCCATATCGTACAAACAAATTCTAGAGTCAGCCCTGGTCCACCTTTATGGCGATATCTCGAAATGGCGTCCACCTATAGAACTACGGCCCACTCCCTCATAAAGTACTCTTTGATAACTTTCATTTGATAAATATGTCATACAAACACAGGGTTACCCCCGGTTCATTTCCTACATGGTTATTTCCCCTTATGTTGTCACCATAGCTCTCAACTGAGTATGTAATGTTCGGTTACACCCGAACTTAACCTTCCTTACTTGTTTTCTAATATCAATAATGATTCCCGAAATACTTATGAAACTAATAACAAATAATTCCGAATTATTGGGAAGCCTACTAAAAATGTTTGTTTGAAACACAAAATTTCCTTTCGTCTGCTACCTTCATTGTCTGCTTACTACTCATAACCCGCATTTATATATTCTTCAAAATGCGCTAAGCCGTGCAACGTAGCGTTGTTACCATAGCATCACCTGCTCCTAAAAGTATACCGCAGTATAACGGCCAACAAGCAACAACTGAAACATAACACAGCTTACAGCTGGGCAATAACGGCGACCAAACGACACAATTCATTGAGGCGCCAAAAACATGAAGTTCATTTCTCAACTCGATTTTAAGGAAGAAAGGGTAAATGAGCTTAATTTTCTCTTGGCACTTTAGTGTCCGCAGGTTAGTCGGATGGGGTCGTTTCTTTATTTAAGTCAACGCGATCTCTCCGCCTGGCTGGCTGAGCGGAAAAGAGCTAATAACCTGCATTGCAGTTGGGTATAAAAAAAACCTTACGCTTCCCTGTGCCGTTTGAAGTGGTGGAAAAATTGTATGACTAAAATTTCCGCTGAAGAGTAGTAAATAAATGGGACGAATTTGACATCAGTGTAAGCAGATGAACAAAGCATCATATATGTAGTTTAGGAAGCGACAGTGCGAGAATTCTTGGAATCAAGTTTGGTAAGGATATTTAATCATACATATTCTCCGAAATTTTATTTAAAGAGTAAATTTTTGATCAATTTTGATTGATTTCAAAACTTTTTTGATGTTAGATTAGTAATCGTTTTGGCATCTGTTAGGATCGTTCGGGATTTTAGAACCATATTAGGAACGGGACGGCATTACACTTTTTGTGTGTTTTCAAGGGGATTTGAGAATTGTTCAGATCAGGGCTTTTCAAAATTTGAAATTGATTACCTTCTTACATATGCAATGAGAGCACGATTATGTTATGGTTGGCGGAACGGACCTACACATTTTATGCCGACTCCGAACGGCATTTGCGTGGCAAATGAATTTGGAGGTACTTCGCAATTAAACTTCACTTCGCAACTGATAGCGCTCTTGCATCAAACTGCTTAGTCATGCCTCAGCTTGTGCTGCTTTTATACTCGTCGGTTTCCTCGTTCACCCATTTCTCCTAAGGTCTAGTATTTTCGTGAACTTGATGCTTGTTTACCAGCTATACACATGTATATTTGTAATTTGTATCCATATGCGTGTGTATATGTGAGTACTACATTGGCTGATGATGACATGCGTTTGTGAGTACCTCTCTCTTGCCTTGTATGTGCATACATGATGATTTGTTTATGTACATACTGCTTAGTATCGGCTCAGTGATGGTAGTATTGCTTAGTGATACTAATATTCGTTACAGTATATAGGTATACTCTATATATTTATAGGTAAAAAGTTTTGGGAAAAAGGGCGGTGCTACTCCCCCTATTAAGACACATTTTACCTCGCTTTATCTCCGCAACTATTCGAGGCAGGTACTCATATTTTGTGTTAATGTTTTATATATGAGGAAAGCGAATTGAGAGTGGGAGTAGAAGTGGGGTCGGAATTGGAGCAGGAGTAGGAGTGGAAGTGGGACTGATAGTGGGAATAGGAATGGGTCTGGGAGCAGGAGTGTGAGTGGGATCGGGAGTGGGAGTGGAAAAGGAGGTGATACTGCGAATGAGAGCGGGAGTTTGAACGAGAGTGGGAGTGCGAATGAGAGTGGGAGTTCGAATGATAGTGAGAGTGGGAGTGTGTGTAAGAGTGGAAATGGAAAGAGATAAATGGAATAAGGGATGGAAAAGAATAAGAAGGAGGGATAGAAAATAAACTATAAAATTATGGGATAGAAATGTAGGCATACAAAAAATATATAAGCAATATGTTATCAGAAATATGAGAGTTCAGTGTATGAAACACGACCAATACAAAAACTGCGTTACGAGTTATTTTGAAATTACCTTGAACCCTATTAAGCAATTGCCGTACGGACGTCATTGATGCTATTCACCCACAGCAACTCAATCACGGAAATATTTTGATTTTGGTCTATCGCAGACGGGTGCGGCAAATGTATGTCTTTAGTCTTTCTTCGTTGCACTCACGCCTGCCGATAGATAAAAAAGCTCAAAGTTTTGTGAACAGTTTCATTTCTTTGCGAGCTCTGTTTGAGATAGAGCTATTAGTGTGCGTCGTGTAGTAGGCAGCAATTCTCATTGAAGAGTGCGTCGCATGCGTTGCATGAATGATTGTGACATATGTACATAAATACCTATATATAAGTGTTAGTAAAACAAAAACTTAGCACCGTCTGCCGAACTGACTGTGATAGCCCTAGGCATCTTATGAATATTGCGAGGACTGCACCTTCAACAACAACCACAAGAAAAATAGCAATCATTTAGCTTGCGTGACGCAGCTGCCACAAGTCGAAAAACTGCCAAGCAGCGAATTCTATACGCATTCATACATCAGCCTTACTGTATGCTTATACTTTAGGCGGCTCATTGATTAACTGACAGTAGCTCATGTCACTTGAATGGTCAGCCGCAGTACACTGTGGTCAACCGGGTTGTACATCATTGTCATCATGAAACGCCACCCCACCAACAACAAATTGATGAGGTGTTTCGTTTGTTTTTATGCTGCGGTGTGAAAATTTCAAAGTGACGACACTTTGTTTTCACACATAGTAAGTTGGTGTATGTGTGCTTGTCTGTTGTGCCACGCCTCTGAAATTAAAATTTATATATATCTTAGCACCGGTAAATCTGGGTTGCTTACTCGTGTGACTAAAATTTGAAGTTGCCGTATGCGATTTGATATCACCGCCAATCAGCAGCTGCGCGCAAAATTCTTATGGCGAAAGTGCATTTAATTGATGTTGAGTGAAGCAATTATGTGAAACATCAAGTCAAAAATGTTGCGGCAAAGTTGACAAAAAATATTGAAATCCTTATTTTAAGGAAGGTTGAGAAGAAAATTATTTTGTGTAAAATTGAAGGTTAATCAAACAATTAAAAATTTTGGCCATCATTCTTGACTGGGAAACAAATAGGGCTAAAAGTACTTATGGGAAAATAAAAGTTGCATAGACAAAAGATGCTGAAAAAACCCACAGCGTGTTAGGACGCCTAGAATATACCCGCGGTAGGCATGCATTCGTAAGAGGCGACTAAACCACCAAATTGATTCAATGGGTTGTGTAGCGCAACTCTCTCAAGTGCAATATATAGCTTCTCCAACCCAATTGTCAACCTCAACTTCCCGTGGCGAATCCTGTTTCATTAACGGCCGAGGCTCTGGCGACCCCGAATTCCTGATGGATGTAGGGGGTGAGAGAGCGGTATGGAAGGTTTCATGTGGTCATACGAAATCGTTTCCGAGATGGTCGGGCTGGTATCTTTATGGTGCTTGTTACCGGAACATACCGGACCTGCATCCGGCAAAGGACCATGAACATCGATAACACTCCCCAAGGCCTTCGGGGAGTGTCCTTATCGCTACAACAACAACAGCAAATGCTGTTCTCTCGATATTTCTGGGCAAATCTGTGTATAATGGCATAGACTTTAGCAATACGGAGCACTTGCCCCTTCCACGCGTACCCTAATTTTTCCAGCAAGAGCGTTTGTAAGAGACCAGACCATCAGTTTCCGGTACAAGGCACCAAATGCACCGCATGTCAATGACTCCATCATTGGATGTATTTAGCTCTTGCCTTGAGGTTTTATGTAACATAGTGATAGAATTTACTGCGCTGTTCTGACGACGTATGCCACGGCCTTGGGGTTACAGTTCTCAGAACTGCGACAGCGCGCGCGACCTAACCTTGTACCATCAATATGCAATCATGCATCGTTGACCACCCACTTGACGGTCTCTTTCACGTCGCACTTGAAATTTTTGAAGTTAAGCTGTAACGGAATTACTTGAAAGTCTCCTAGATAACCGACCTCACGAAGAAGCACAAACCAGCATCGCTGCGATCCAAAAGGCAATGGTAGACTTGTCAGCAGTATAATCTGTTTAAGCCCGATATGGGCAGCAGAGACTGTGCCTTAGAATTCGTGATATAATTGTCCAATCAGTTAATACCAGCTCAGGAATCAAAAAAATCTAATAACCTTTTTTCGTCCGTTTTCTGAATGAAAATCGTGCGGGTAATTTCAGCGTTCATCATATTCCCTGCGGTTTCAACTTGCCAGTCGATCACAGCTCGCCAAATGTTTCCATAGGGTGATATCCTTTTACGATTCCTGTTTAGATTCTACATACGGAAACTCCCTTCTCCTATCAGAAAGAGTCACTGTTTACTTTGCAGACGACTGGAAAATAACAGCAATGGGCTAGGGCCCTTCCACAGTTATCTCACCAGGCCTTAGCCACGTCCACACTACAAATAGTGGAAGGAGCGGATAAATATTGTATATCCACGTTTCTGGTATACCGACAACTTGCAGGAAGAACCGTCAAGTAGTTTATGTGCTTCACCTCACCAGCATAGTCAAAACATAAATATTTAGCGCGATATACCTCCGAGAAGATTGAGGCCGGGTTTATCTTCCAGTTTGCGTCGTGCTCCTTTTTAATTTTTTCTACAAATTGGGGTAACGGGACGCGCATACTTTATGCTGACACCCAGCGATAGCTGCTGATGAGCTTCCACTGAGAATCATCTCAAACCAAAATATACTCTTAGAATTTGCTAAACCACTGCCGAGGGGCTACCACGTTAAGAAGAACTTTTTTTGTAATTGAAAAACTTTTTATAAATTCTTGATGTAGTTGTGACTATTTGACTGTTATTGGGACTTGTTCCCAGGAACTGCGGTGTGGTAGGCGGAGCGCGGGTCCAGATCAGCACAGTAATCGCAGTATAGTTGACTTACTCATTACGCACACACTGGCGACGGGCCCTTTCAGACATCCCAGCTGGATGGGAGACTTGGAGTATACCCGCGGTAGGTATGCCTGCCGTAAGAGGCGACTAAAATACCGAACTGATTCAAGGAGTTGTGTAGCGCAACCCTTTTAAGGGCTTCTCCAACACAATTGTCAAGCTCACCTACCCTTGGTGAATCCTGCTTCTTTCCCCAAGGTCTTCGTTGAGTGTTCTTATTGCTATAACTACAATAACGGACCCCTTCATAATACTGCACTAGGAATTGCCATGGGTTGTATACTTATGAAACTTCAGCATCATTTTTACAGTGGACGGAAAAATGCTTGATACTAAGATAAAATACAAGGGGGATTCAAGGGGTTGATAAGCACAACCGGAGTCGGTGTGAACGGTCCTTGGGCATAAGCGCAGCAAACTAGCTTTCAAATAGATATGAAAAATTTGTTTTTGCTAAAATCTTTTGCAGTTTTTCAACTAAATTCTTTTCATAATAAATTAAGAAAGTAATAAAGTTTTGGCGGTGTGACAAATGTGGACATATTTCACAACACTTTAGGAGGATGGACGGAATGGAAACCACGCCAGTGGCAATTTTAAATGATCGTAAAGCGGAAATTGAAAAATGTGTGTGATTATGAAGGATATATATATGTAAAGAACAAGAAAAAAGACGAAACCGTTAAAACTTACAACTTTAAGCTACAATAGCCACATTACTAATATGAAAGCAAGTACCGTAATAATTTGCCTCATTGCTGACCAGTGTTGCCATCTTAGCTTTTTTCAAGCTATGTTTAACTTTTTTTTCTCCGTTTAGCTTGAAAAGTTGCGATTTAGCTTTGAGCTAAAATTTTACAAAATCTAGATAAACAGTTTTATGTAGATTAAATTTTAAGAACATTCAATGAATTTGGGCTAGATTTAAGAAAAATTGAGGGGCTAAGAAACAGATAATGTTGGCATTATGGTAGGTAGAAATCAAGGCGTAGTAACTTTTTAAGGCTACATCAACCTAATATCATTTTCGTTCCGTGTGTTTGCCACTCGATTCTATGACTGTTTCATCTGCTTCGATACCGCTTCCGAGCGAAATTGAATTTTTTGATTTCAGAAATATATAACTGTGTTTCTAATGCTTCCCGATTGCTATGTGGCCGGTTATAAGTTCACCAACCAGAAATATGTCCCCCTTCCAAGAAGAAGGAGAATTCTTTTGCGTCTCGCATCGCATTCAAGCCGCACGAACTTAGTGTGGCAGCAGGTTTCGAGATAGCTCCATCTCACACCCGCTTCCCTAAGGAAATTCCTTTTCAAAGCGAGCTTACAGGTAGCGAGCGGCATGCTCAATCCCTTCCAGGACGACGAAAGTGGAACGGATGTGCCCTCTCTTGCAAGTCCTTCAGCCATCTCATTGTCCGGTATATCTGAGTGTCCACGCACCCATACCAGACTGAGGGAAGTTTACCCAGCGATCTCTTTAAGAGATTTTCTACTCTCCTGGACTTACGAGTGACCAATCTGAGCACTTTTAGTGCAGCCTGGCTGTCAGAGTGAATAAAAATTTGATTATAGCCGTGAACAGCATTTCCCAGATAATCCACGGCATCGTTTATAGCGGCCACCTCCGCCTGAAAGATGCTGAAATGATCGGGTGGGCTAAAGGATATATTCCACCCTAGCTAAAGTGCAAAGGCACCGCTGCCCACCTTTTTATGCAGTTTGCAGCCGTCAGTATATATATGCAGCCTATCGCTCAGGTCCGGCGGCTCCTTCAACCAGTAATCCCTATCCGGGAAAACAACCTCGTACTTTATATCGAAAAATACAGTCGGAGCGCAATAGTCTGGCGAAGGGGAATCCAGATTCTTAAGGATGGCTACATGGCCATCCACATTGTTTCTCCAGCCGTATAACTCTCGCAGTCGTACATCAGAACAGACCGCATATTGCTTGGCCATTAAATCTATTGGCAACACATTGAAGGGGTGGTACGCAGAGCACCCTCCACGTAGACTAGAGCACTTCTTTGTACCTTCTGGAATACCCGTAGGTTTGATTTAGTATCTAAGCTCATCCACCACCGTATAGAAGGATTTGTCTAATCACAACGGCGTAGAACTACAGGGCAATATCGGGTGATAGTCGCCACATTCGCGCAACAGCTCCCCTACAGCTGTACAGTGCCATCGTCGCTTTTCTCACAGAGTTCTGAGCGTTTTCTCTCCAGAATAGTTTCCTATCCAAAATTACTCCTAGGTAATTGGCAGAGTCCCTCAGCGTCATTAATATTGTCAGAACTTGAGCTAGCCAAAATGGCATTTAAATTTTTGAGAAGTTTTCTCAACCAAATTTTTTAAAATATTTTCACTAAAATTTGAACCGGCTAACAAAACTAAAGACCGATAAAACACAGAGGGCTTGCGACCACCCATTTCAAAATCACTTAAAATTTTGTGAAGCTTTGAATATTCACTAAGAGAATGTCTTTCTATCAAAACTTTTTTCAGTTCACTAAACTTGGTAGTGAGGGGAGGGTTTTGGATAAAATCTAAAATTGTTGCTATTACTTCTTGTGAAAGTGCTGTAATAATGTGTTCGTATTTGGTATCCACTTGGGTTATATTTTTGGTGCTAAATTGTGTTTCAGTGTGTATAAACCACGCTTTTGGACAACTAGTCCAAAATTGTGGAAGTTTGAATGATGTTGCTGAAATTTCGTTTTGATTGTTATTATCATACGGATTTGTAATATTTTGTTGAAAAGTGTCATCTATAATATAAAACTAAGTCGGGTTTTCCTCCTGACGCTATAACTGCAGAACGCACGAACCGATTTCCATGGTTTTGCATTCGCTGGAAAGGTCTCAGGAAAATACAGGATCGACGCACAGGGTCTCGAGATATAGACCAAAACGTGGACCCGGGTACCCCTAGAATGTGTTTATAGGATATGGATATCAAATGAAAACTGTTGATGAGTGCTTTAGTAGAGGGTAATTGTCATACCCTGGGTGACTAGGGTCTCGAAATATAAGCCAAAACGTGGACCCGGTTACCCCTGGAATGTGTTTCTAGAATATGGATAACAAATGAAAGCTTTTAATGGGTGCTTTAGTAGAGGGTAATTTTCATACCCCTGGGTGACTAGGGTCTCGAGATATAGGCCAAAACGTGGACCCGGGTACCCCTAGAATGTGTTTATAGGATATGGATATCAAATGAAAACTGTTGATGAGTGCTTTAGTAGAGGGTAATCTTCATACCCCTGGGTGATTAGGATCTCGAGATATAGGCGAAAACGTGGACCGGGTTACCCCTAGAATGTGTTTATAAAATATGGATAACAAATGAAAGCTGTTGATGGGTGATTTAGTAGAGGGTAATTTTCATACCCCTGGGTGACAAGGGTCTCGAGATATAGTCCAAAACGTGGACCCGGGTAACCCTAAAATGTGCTTATAGAATATGGATAACAAATGAAAGCTGTCGATGAGTGCTTTAGTAGAGACTAACTTCCATAACCCTGGGTGACTAGGGTCTCACGATATAGGCCAAAACGTGGGCTGGGTGACTAGTGTCTCGAGATATAGGCTAAAACATGGACCCGGATACCCCTAGACTGTGTGTGTATTATGGATATCAAATGAAAGCTGTTGCTGAGAGCTTTAAAGTAGTTTTCATTGTGGTATTCCATTTAGTCGAATCAACTTGGCAAAACTGATAAATATGAATGCGAAGACTAAATAAAGACATGAATTAATAATACCCACATACCTATCTACATACGTCCTATTCCGTTTGCCTGAAATTTGGTATATAAATTTGCCTGTATTAGTATTTAGGATACTTTTTTCCGGGAAGTACACCAGAGACGGACTGGGACTGAGATTAGGACTAGGACTGCGACTGAGACCGAGACTGAGACTCGGAGTGGGACTGGGACTGAGACTCGGAATAGGACTGGAACAAAATACATACCACCCTCTGGGACTGGCAATAAGATATGAAGAAGAATGAGAAAAAACTTGAGAGAAGAGAAAAGAGAGAAGGAGAAGGAGACTGAGAAAGAGATAGAATGAGAGGAAGATGGAGATAAGTGAAACGAAAAATACGAAGGGAGGAGTGAATACAAAGATTAGGAAAAAGTGTAGAGAGGTGAGGGCAGAGTTAGACGGAAAAAGCTTATTAAAATGTATGCAGATAGACCAAATTTAGGGCAGAACAACGTTTGCCGGGCCCGCTAGTTTGGTATATTTTCTAATATACCCATATAGGCTGCAACAAAAATCCTCGTCTAATGAGATAATAGCACCTGATTGGCGTACTCAATTGACGGTGGTAAAGAGTAAAAACAACAAATAATAGAAAAAACGAGTTATAAATAGAAACTTGCAAAGTGCATTGATGGCCTGATGTGCTAAACGTCAAGCCTTCATTGTGTGGATCGCTGATGATAAATCGTCATGGGTTTTGAAATAGTCGGCTATAATGTCTATGAACTTTGTTTTTTATTCTAATTTACTCGTTTTCTATGTATAATAATTTAATATAATATAACTTGTAAAATATACTTTTTACAAAAAAAAATAAAATAATAATAAACTTGGTCTTGAAGACAACAAATTAATTAATTACAGACCATTAAAACCAAACATAACCTATTTCAAAACTTTATTTAATCGGGTGTCACTCATCGGCAGTGGTTCGGCCAGCACAGAAATTGTCATGAAAAAACTCATTCCAAAAATTCATGTGCAAGATACCGTTTGGAGTCACTGTAAAACACATACCAAAAACTCAGACAGTGTGTGGGTTCTTTAAAAGGACAAAAATTAGATTTCCTTATTGAAAATAGTTTTATCGGCGTTCTTATTTTGCAAATAATAAATCATTTACCTCAAATATTTAAAGAAAACTTATAGACTATGGTGGAGTTTTATTTATCATGTATCCCTTTTAAATTAAAACACAGATAGCATCTGCCAACTATTTTTTGTTTTTTTATGAGATTGGAGTAAAAGTTAATTAAAATTTTTTTTAATCTGTTATGTTTTTTATGAAAAAATTTAATAAAACGCATAGAAAGTTGCCTTAAATTATATATTTTTTTTTAGCCAAAAATTTGTATTTAGCCTTTTTTAGCTTTTTATTTTTGTCAATCTAGCCATTTTTCTGAAAAAGTTCTGGCAACACTGTTGCTGATCTGTTAAGCTTGTGCGAAGTTTGTCGCTTAAGTCTAGTTTTTCGTTTTCATTCATTTTGCTTGGCTTTCTCCGCCGATTGTGGTTTATGTTGCCGCCAGCGACGTCATTGACGCCTGCGATTTTTTTAAACTTTTATTTTTAAATTTTTATTTATGTTGTTGAATGAGAAATGAATAGCGAAATGTTGTCTAACTTTATTAAAGACAAAGAAGTGTTTATGGAAAATTAAAAAAAAAACTTAAAAATTTGGAAAACGAAAGTTATAAAAAAAGTTTTTTTTTTCAAGTTGAAGCTGCAAGGTGGCAGAATAATCACCCGTCATCAAGTTTATGTCATTGGAACATCAATTAAGATGACAAATATAAAAAATATGCATTTTTAAATGCAGGTAACGACCTCCTATGAAGCTGAAATTGTGGCGATGAAAATGCGCAAAGCTTCTAATGGGAGTAAAATTTGAACAAAATTTCGAATACATACATACATATTTTGTTACTTTATTTAAGTGGCCGCCGTGGTGTGATGGTAGCGTGCTCCGCCTACCACATCGAAGATACTTGGCTCACACCCCGGGCAAAGCAACATCACAAATTTTAGAGACAAGTTTTTCAATTAGCAGAAAATGTTTCAAAGCGGTTTCGCCCATCGGCAGTGTTCGACAAACACTCCGAGTGTATTTCTGCCATGAAAAGCTCTCAGTGAATACTCATCTGCTTTTCAGATGACGTTCAGGGTCGGCATAATACAAATAGGTCCCCTCCGTCCAATTTGTAGGAAAAATTAATAGAAGCACGTCGCAAATTGGAAGAGAAGCTCGGCCTAAACTCTCTTCGGAGGTTATCACGTCTAACCTTTTTATTTATTTTATTTAAGCATATAAAATATCAAATTGTAATAGAATATGTGCAGAAATAGTAGGCACTTTTAGCTCCGTCGTAAACATTATCTAAATGATAATGAGCTTTTTTTTACCCGCAAATTTAGATGTATATACATGTAAAAAAACACGGCTAGTACGGGCGCGACCTAGCGAAGATATTTACCAACTCAGTTTTGATTAGGCTTAGAGCCTCCTTATGTTTATCTGGATAGGTGCCATATCTTATCGTAGTGCTTCGGGAATTTTTTTATTATCCCTCTGGGAGGCGGGGCTTGGATGTCCTGGCATTTGATAGCGTAACGCCATTCACCGCAATGTCCAATATGCGCGTTATCTGTTCCTTCCAGGTCTTAAATAGATTGGCAGTGAGGTTGTTCGCATCGCCCGAAGTGAAAAAAAATCAGAAAGACTGTCTAAATAACTATTTATTTTGGAAACTAATTCGTCTTTTGAAGAGCCAGGGTCTGTTACCACTATCGTGCGCTCGTCGGCATAGGAAATGTTAGTAGCCCGTTCAGGTGTTGAAGGTAGCTTTGATATGGATATATTAAACAGAATCGGGAATAGGACACCACCATGCACACCCCTTTTTAATTCTGCTAGGTTTTGAAGTTTCATTCTTAAATTCTCACATAATTTGCAGGCCATTTTTATAGACAAGAGGAAAGGAGTGCATATTCTATGCCTTGGAGTTGTTGTTGGTATTGTTGTTATAGCAATACCACTAACCGAAGGCCTTGGGGAGTGTTATCGATGCTGATGGTCCTTTTATGGATGCAGATCCGGTAAGTTGCGGTAACAAGCATCATTAAGGCACCAGCCCGACCATCTCGGGAACTATTTGGTATGACCACATGAAACCTTATAGGCCATAACGCCCACCTACCCTTATCCATGAGGAATTTGTGGTCGCCAGAGCCTCAGCTGTTAAAGAAACAGGATTCGTCACGGGTAGGTGAGGTTGCCAATCGGGTGGGAGAAGCTATATATTGCGCTGGCAACCCCTTGAAAGGGTTGCGATAAACAGCCCCTTGAATAAATTTGGTATTTTTGTCGCCTCTTACCACAGGCATACCTGCCGCTGGTATATTCTAAGCTCTCTAAACCGCTGGGGAATATCTTGGAGTAGTGCGCGGTGGTTCACTGTGTCAAAAGCTTTTGACAGTTCAAATGCCAGAAGCACCGTACAATGATGGAGTTTTGCGTGGCACAGTTCGCAATTTATCTGGGTGTTAATGGCATTTGGCCATTGCTGCTGATGTCTAGCTAAACGAAAATATGCGTTCAAATGAGGGAAGAAGAACGGTTTCGAACTGTTCTCTACTGGCTAAAGAAATGATTTCAGTAGATACGACCCACCATCTTTAGCTGTGTTTCCAGGCGTTGGTAGTGGGATCATCCTTACCATTCCTCATCATTCTCGAAATCTTATTTTTCAATTTTTGTTATTGTTTTCTAGTGAAATAAATGAATAGTTGATACATAGACTATTTATAGTTATAAATATCAAATTTTAACAACAATAAAATAACAACTGACAATTATTAGACACAAAAGCGAAGAAGACCCTAAAAATTAGCCATTCAAATGCTCTCACAGTAAAATTCAAATAAAATTCAAAAACAGCCAAGTCTGAGCATAGAAATCTAACAAAATGACAATGACAACAACAACTGCATTAAGGATACAAACAAATACAGCAACATTGTCAATACATACATACATATATATTAATTATAAGTTTGATGGACAAAAAAGTTGTCAAGCGAATAGACAGCAGTTGCAATAACAACTCAAAACAACAACTTTTTAACCATCAATAAATGCAACTAAAATACTAACAACAAATGTCAGCAGCAGCAGCAGTGGCTGCAAAAAAGTTGCCTGGCCAATGTGGAGACTTCCTGCTTTACAACGCTTAAGCAGCATTGTCAGCGAACGTCATCGCGTCGTATTCAACGTATATCCACAATATTAAGCAGCAACTATCAATTTGTTGTTGTTATTAATTTTGCTACTTTTATTACGTATACCTACAAGCTCACACACATATTTATTTTTGGTTATATGTTCGTATATTGGCCACTACTTTGGTGGCTACCATACAAACGGACTGTGCCCAACTGCCTGACATGCAACTTTTGTCCTCCTGCCTATTTACTTTATCGACAGCTTTGACTGCACATTTCTTTCTTTGTGCTAAGTAGGTATTAGTTTGCCCGTCTTCGTCTTCGTCTTTGGCTTCTACGTACTCATCTTCTTCTTGCTACTTATTCGACTACTCATTCGCTGGTGGTGCTGTCGTTTAAGCTTTTGGTGGCGCTAAATGCGTTTACTTATCGACATTATTCGATGAATCTTCTTCTTTCATGTCTTCAGTCTTCACCGCAATGCTCGCTCCACAAAGTCGAAACCACTTTCATTCGTGTTTCTTTGTCTTCTTCATCGTTGTAGAAATATTATTTTCTTTGTAATTTTTTTTTTAATGTATTTTATTTCTATTGATAGTACTGGCCCCTTTCAGTTGGAGCCCTCCATCAGTCGCTGCCCTTCCTCACTTAATGCCTTTGTAGCACTCGAAAGCACGTTCAATTTTTATTACAGCAAATTGCAATTTAATTTGTAATACGCTGTCATAGCCCTGCAAATAGTTGACGCGGAGGGATGAGGTAGGAGCAAAGGCAGGCGAAGAGTTAGAAGAGATTGAAAATAATTGAGGAGTACAAATAATGAAAAAAGGTGTATTTTAAAACGACGTTTCAGAAGCAAGTAAGCAGGTTAGAACAGAATGAATTAATGCAGGCGAAATCGGACCGCCATCTGCCATCTTAGCAGAGGTCACCACGAAAGAATTCAAGGGGGTGATAAGCGCAATACAAAGTTTTATAGCTTCACAGCTTCCTTAATCCAATTATCAACCTCCCTTTCCCGAGGAGATTCCTGTTACAAATATAAATCTGCCATACACATATTTAGGGGCTCTGGCGACCTCAATTCACTAATAGAACTAGGAGGTAAGTTGACCTAGAAGGTTCAATATGATCATGCTAAGTAGTTCCCTTGATGGTCGGGCTGGTCCACTTAGTTCTGAATATTAAAGATAATACTCCGGCTAAGAAGGCTCATGTTATCGAAATCCACCTATAGCATCAGTAGAAGAGAGTAGGATTCACTTCTGGTAGGAAAAGATGGGAAACATTTAAATTCCCTTGGTTTGTGCCAGTTATCTCAACGAAGTAACGTCTGTCGCGACTTTTTGGACGACCAAACCCGTTGAACGGTTAAGCGCAAATAAAGTAAGTAAGTAATACTCTGGATATGTAACAGTTGGGAAAACATGACATTTTTTTAAAAAGGAAGGACTTTGGAAGCTCTCCATGGTTAGTAAAAAAAAACGTACTTTGCTCGATATGCTTCCGAGGAGATTAAGCCTTAACTTCTTTTCCAACTTGCATCTTGCTACTTTCCAATGATTGCTTCAAATCGGCAGGAGGGGACCTATTTGTTTTATGGCGACTTCGAATGGCTTTCGCACGGCAAATGATTTTTCGCTGAGAAGCTTTGGATAGAAAAAATATACTCGGAGTGTTTGCAAATCACTTTGCTTGTTTCAGCACTTGAATCCGGGATCTTTGGTTTGGTAGGCGAAAGCGCTTCCATTATACCATGACCACCCATCCAAGATCAATAATGAACTGCTAAATCAGACGTCGGTCGGGTTGGTGAGTTCTAAATGAAAGCTCTTTATTTTTTCTCTAGTTTCCCATTTATGCAGTTGTCTGTGAATGAAGCACGCTATAGTCAAATATCTTTTAGGAAGCTCTTATTGGGACCGGTTTTGGCAGAAATTGCCTGTACAGCTGCTGTGACTTCGGACTTGTGCGAAATTGCATTATACGATCTGGGTGAAAAATTCAACTCTGCAAGCGATTGGTGCTTTCAACACTAATGAAAAATTATGGAGAAAAAGGCAAGCCGCCTTGATGGTCAGAAATTCTTTACAACCTAAAAGCTTACAGTAGGCGGGTCTTCAAAACAACAAAGACGAATGAGCTACCAAAGAATTGTAGTCAGAAAAATTCTTTCAAGGAAGCCTCCTCTCTTGAGGTGCTTAAGTTAGAAAAGAGAACATGTTACGAGCTCAAAAAGCTTCTGTTTGGTATCACTTTTCCCCATTTCCTGGTGGCACCGGGCTTGAAATGCCAGTTTTAGACTATCGAGAAAAGTTACCTTTAATGGATTTCAAAATAATCAGTACCCCGTCGTTTATCCTAAAAACGCTGAAAAACCTTTCATGATTTGAACATTCGTAGCAAGATACCTTGAGGTTCTAGTGCAGCTCAAAGAAAATGGCTCTATATTTTATTATAAAAGAAACAGAGGGGCATCTGCAGCAAACTAAATCTACACAGAGTGTCTTTCCAAACAACGAAGGAGTGTTTACCAATGGTTTGCTTGGGGCTATAGAAAGAACTCTGGTCGGATTAAAAGTCCAGAGGGTTCTGGTTAAGATGCTTAACAATGCAAAGCCAGTGGCTGCCGAGTAGTTGGCTACCTAGATGCCCCGCAAACCTGATTAGGAGTATATTTTCTGAATATTCTGCGCAATTTTCTGCAGGATTAGATATGTGATCACGATGCCTATGTGACTGAGTCCTCTCTATTGTCGTCCTTCTTCATGAGGAAATAGAAGATCATTGTGTTCAAACTTTCATTGCTTGCTTAGTGACATGCACTGGATATGGAAAAGCACTGTGAAAATGCTGGCACTCGTATGAAGGCCTGCGCTAGTGAGTATTGGCAAACTTTTAAGAATATACTGAGAATGCATTTTGTGGACATGGCGGCTGTAGCACGGTGTTAATCAGATTTCCCGATATGGGGTATGTGCATTTTGTCTTCAGGCAACTGCCAGTTTGAGCTTATCATACGCCGGACGGACTACTGTGTGTCGACAACTTGCCGATGAACTCAACTGTGCCAACAATTGAAATATTAGTACTATTTGGTTTTCGGATTATATCAATATCACAGGGAACTTTCTCACGGATATCACGGCCGGGAAAGGTACCACTGAACCGAGTGGTGCGCCCCAAGTAAGCTGAGCAAATGCTTGGCATACACTACCAGTTGCAGGGTTGCTACATCAATCTGGCCGCAAATATATATCTGTTGGTCCTCCGCATTCACTTTGGTTTATATGGCTTTGACTGGTCACTGTCCAATGGGAGTCTATGCAATTTATTCAAAACTGCATCCCTGTAATACAATAAGATGGATCCTTTTGATAGCGAAGAAAAAGTTTATTAGTAGACGACCTTAAGATGTGTGCCTTAGGAACTGTTTTCTATGGAGTTCCTCCATTTTTTAAGATGGCATCTTTTCGCGATAGAACTGCACTGCGAAAATGGTAACAGTCTATGTTTTAAAAGAAAATATTTCAAACTAAGTTGATGTAATCATGGGAAATGTTTGATATTCTTGGTGTGCCATTCGAACGCATCTTCTTAATTTGGAAATTCCAGACTCAACTGCATTTTATGGAGTCCTTTTTAAGTATACCCAAACGAAAGCAGGTGATAGGACATAAATGTTTATAAATTTCTACCTGACACCAAATCATAAAAACACTTCAATGGAATTCAGCAACAGAATTAATCTCCACAGCGGCCAACTCACTGTCAGCCCTCCCATGCATTTAATCCTTCAAGCAATTTGTATTTCTTTTCATACAAAAAAATTGTATTATTGTTTAGAACACTTGAATTATATTTAGTGTTTTTAGAGAATATTTCTGTTTTTTTAAGTTTGCGATGTAGTTTTCCCAAACCGCCCGCATAGATTTTCTAAACAATTGCGCATTGGCTGGTATTAAAGTTGACACTTTCATTGACTATTGTTTAAGGTTTTTTGTTGTCATTGTTTGGATAAACAAAAAGATGCATTTCACTCGATATAACTTTATTTTGCTCCATTGAAAATGTATCTGCATTAGGGTGGCTCTTATTGTAACAACAGATTTGCTCTGTCTTAACAGCTACGTCGGCTTTAGTATGGCAGAAGTTACTGTCAATTACGCTGTCGTTGAAGATATCACATATAAATATTGGTCTCGAATGGAGGCACGTACGGGTGGCCCAAGTGCCACAGGATAGTTTGGAATTTTACCCATGTCCGCGAATTCTTAGTTGTCCCCAATCAAAAACAGCTACGCGTTTAATTCTTACCATGTTTTTTGATCAAAGGAATTAGATCAATCACTTGAGTTAGATTTTCCATTCTAATCAAAATTTTACAGCGCTCGTTGTACAAAGGAATTAAGTACCTAATTAATGGCTGTTAGGTAGCTCCTGGGCATCCAAGTAAGCCGCGACCGAAATACTTTCGGCTAGTTCTAGCAAAAGCGGGGCAATCGAGCAAAAAGTGACTCGATGAATCCATCTCATCATCCTCCATACAGCTGCATCAGGATGGGGTTTCCAGTATATTGTGATGTATCACATGGATTTCCATTGGACACTGCGCTGTCAAAACCATAATGACAATTGATAGATGAACCTAAGCGAGCCAAATAATCTCGGCAAAACTCCTGCTATTCACTTCCGCCAGAAGGATCTTGCTACCATGCAAAAGGTGATGACCGCCCACCTTGCTTGCTGAGCTGACTCGAGGCCTATCTATTCAGGAGCAGACCACAGGTAGCCAGTGGAGTCCCGAAATCCCTACAGCCATCTTCACCCGGTTCAATTGTTTCGATGGAGACTAAGAGATCCGCTTGCCATTTGTTCGGAATAATACTATGTCCCGGGATCCAGATAATCTTAATTATAAAATAGTTCGATGCAATCGCAAGCGACGGCTGGTGCTCTCCGACCACGCCCGATTGCACTATAGTTGAAACCGAAGCCTTGATAGCCGCTTGGATATCAGAGCAGATGTTAAATTCCCTAACCGTAGTAACACTGGATAGTATTACATCCACCGCATGCAGGGAGCAGTAATCGACACATGAAATTCCATCCTGTCAGGGATAAAGTCGAACCTGGCAAGAAGGCTAGAGTGCCCCAAGTCGAAAAGTACATAGCCAAAATCACGAAGCCTGACTAACGACAGGATCGCAGCCGCCATTCCCGCAATATCTACTGGAGGTATGTTCAGCAAGACATTCAATGCCAAGGTATTGTTTGGTGGGGCTCGCCGTGTCCAGTGCCTTCCACCAGACCAGCACCCCATAGAGCGGGTTTGACTACTATTCCGTAAAGCCAGTGTACTACTCTTGGTGAGAGCCCCCATCTTTTTCCGATAACCGCCCGCAGAAGTACAAGGCAATCACGGCTTTCATGGCCCTATCTTCCACACCCGGTCTCAAATACAGTTTCTTATTTAATATTTAACCCTATCAGAAAGTACCAACGAAACCCCCCAATCGAGGGAGTTCTGAAGGCAGGCATATTATATCTCCTTGTAAAAAGCACCAATTCCGTGTTTCCCGCGTTGACCGGAAATAGCTGTTACTTTAAATGGATTGGTAAGTAGATTATATTTTTAATATTTTCATATCGGCCAGTTGATTTTAGAGATCACCCTAATCTCTCTATATGTAGAGAGATGGTATTTCTGGTATACGAATTTATGTGTGTGGTATTTGATACTCAGATTCCTCAATGGAATTAAAAATGGGACCGTCTTTCACTTGCAACTTATTAAATCCTTCTTTCGATAAATATGATCACGTAACAAGTAAGGAAGGCTAAGTTCGAGTGTAACCGAACTTTACATACTCAGCTGCCAAATTACAGCTTGCGAAACTTTTAAATTATCTTCTTTTAAAAGTGGGCGGTGCCATGCCCATTGTTAAAAATTTTACTAATTTTCCATTCTTCGTCAAAAGGTCAACCCACCTACCAAGTTTCATAGCTTTATCCTTTTTTGGTAATGAATTATCGCACTTTTTCGGTTTTTCGAAATTTTCGATATCGAAAAAGTCGGCGTGGTTTTAGTCCGATTTCGTTCATTTTAAATAGCGATCTGAGATAAGTGCCCAGGAACTTACAGACCAAATTTCATTAAGATAACTCAAAATTTACTGAACTTAGCGTGTTTACGGGCAGACGGACGGACGGACGGACATTGATAAATGAATTTCTTTTTTCGACCAGATAATTTTTGTTATATAAAGGTTTGTCTATATCGATTAGTTGATGTTTCGGGGTACCGTAATGCGAACAAAATTAATTTACTATGTGATCTCTGCTCAGCTTCACGTGTGATTAAACATTACAGGAGTATATCGAGGGGCAAGATTTGTTTCGTGGCATTATTTTCAAAGATTTCCATAACCACTGTTTCTTTATCGGAACTTTTAATATTAAAACCGAGATTCTCGTTTAGTTCGCAGTATGCTGTTCTTTAATTTTTCAGACTCCGAGCGGCATCTGCTGAAGCAGATTAGTCTTTATGCTGAGGAGCTCTTCTTTGCAGGGAAACACTTGTAGGGGCTTCTAAATCATTGCTAGCAAAGTTGTGTAAAATATTTGTATTTAAATTTTCCCGTAGCTGGAGTCGGGTAGCTAGCCATTGCTGACTTATATTACAATACGCTGGCCTCCAAGGGACCATTCTAAACATGTAAGGAAGGCTAAGTTCGGGTATAACCGAACATTACATACTCAGGTGCCAAATTACAGCTTGCAAAACTTTTAAATTACCTTCTTTTAAAAGTGGGCGGTGCCACGCACATTTTCCAAAATTTTACTAATTTTCTATTCTGCGTGATAAGGTCAACCCGCCTACCAAGTTTCATAGCTTTATCCATCTTTGGTAATAAATTATCGCACTTTTTCGGTTTTTCGAAATTTTCGATATCGAAAAAGTGGGCGTGGTTATAGTCCGATTTCGTTAATTTTAAATAGCGATCTGAGATGAGTGCCCAGGAACTTACATACCAAATTTTACTCAAGTTATCGTGTTTGCGGACAGACGGACGGACGGACGGACATGGCTAAATGAATTTCTTTGATACATAGAATTCTATATCTATCTCGATTAGTTTATGCCGTTACGGGGTACCGTTACGCGCACAAAATTAATATAACTTGTGAGCTCTGCTCAGCTGAGTATACAAAAATTCCTTTAAATAGTACCCATTTATAATACGTAAATGCCCCGTTATAAAATGTTATTCAATTTTTTTTACACTTCCGCTCATAATTTATTTTTTAAACATGTTTCAATAATTTACCGTTCATCCTTTAATATCCATCAATTTAACGGTGATCGTTAAAAAACGCCAATTTTCCAATACCTTCAATTAACGCCTGAGCTTGCGTATATCCGGTTAAAAAAATATTCCTTTCGAGCCAAATTTTGAAAATAACAAGAAATGACCTTAGCGCAAGAAAAAAAAAAAAACAGAAACATATACAACTTTTTTTAACGAGAAAAAACAGGAATTGAAGGATATTCAACTTGCTATAATTCAAAAGCTGTTTTGTATCCTTGTTTTGGTATTTTGCATTCAAGCGGACCGATTATGACACGTTATTAAGGTCAATGGAAGTAGGTAAAGAAGAAAAAAGTCTGATGGCATAAGGGAAACGCGTGCAGGACACAAGTGATCAAAGAAAAAATAAACTTAATTTATGGAGATGTAAGGAGAAAAAAATTATTGAGAAAGTAATTGATGAAAGTTATAAAGCCGGATGTTCTTAAATATATAAATTCCTTTTTTTTTAATTGCAACTTAAGTCACAGGATATTAAAAAGGAAGTTTAAGTTTTTCTTGAAAAAAAATTATAAGAAATTGTGTTTATTAACATTTCTAATAAGAAACTTCTGTTTTATATTTTCAAGTCCCTATTTTGAACTTGAAAGCGTCGTGGAAGCACTAGACGAGGTTATTACACACAGACATATGCTATATATACGACCGATCCTTTCGAATTTTACAGACAACAATATTTGCTATATACGTAAGCATTCGGTTGAAGCTTCTATGTGTTAAAATGGGCAGGAAATTACAAAAAGTTTCTTATCTGAAGTATCGGTTGTATGGGATATATGAATGCCAATGAATGCTCTTTACGTAAGCTTTCAAGCGCTTCGAGATATTCATACCTGGGCATCAAATGTTGGGCTGAAAGTCAACGCGGATAAGACGGATATGGTCTTGTTTACAAAGATGCACAAGGTCCCAAATTGGATCAGGCCTAAGTTAGGAGGGGTGACCCTACAGGAGAAACCTTGCACAAAGTATCTAGGAATAATCCTAGACAGTAAGCTGTCATGGAAGCTCGACGAGGAGGAGAGGGTGAAGAAGGCTTCAGCGGCACTTTATGCATGTAAAAGAATGCTGGGGTGTACGTGGGGCTTATCGCCCTCTCTTTCTCATTGAGTTTTTACAGCGATTGTAAGCCCTATCCTATACTATGGAGTTCTTGTTTGGTGGAAAGCCACACAAAAAGCAAGCTACCTCAAAAAATTAGAGGGGGTATGCAGACTATCAATGCTTAGCAATACGGGAGCCCTGAAAACAACCCCGATAGCTGCGCTGTATGCCATTCTGCACATTCCACCTGTAGACCTGGTAGCAAAGAACATAGCGTTAACAACTGCAACCAGTCTCGGTGCAGCGGGGCAGCTTAAGCGCCGACAATACGGCCGTAGCAGTATAGCGTCATCAATCACAAAACGAACAGACTACCTGATTCCCTATCTGCACTTCGAGGGTGATCTTAAGGCCAAAACAGAGGTGGACAGTTGACGCAAGGGTGCGCAAATGGCGGACGAGGCGATACATGTGTACACAGATGGTTCCAAAGTAGTGGAAGGAGTAGGGTCTGCGGTATACTGTGATGATCCAGGAATAAACAGATCCTACAGGCTGCCGGATTACTGTAGCGTTTTTCAAGGGGAAATAGTAGCCGTAACCAAAGCAGTAGAAACCCTGGAAGAAAATAGCACAAGCTGCAATCGTGTTAACTTTTATATTGACAGTCAAGCAGCAATTAAGGCAATAATCTCGCATAGCACAGTATCTAAATGAGTGTTAGAATGTAAGCAGTCCCTGGAGAGAATCGGGACAGGGTGAGACATACATCTATATTGGGTCCCAGGGTATATGGGAATAGATGGGAATGAAAAAGTGGATGAATTAGCTAAAAAGGGCGCATCCCTTGAAGCTTGCTCCGTCGACGTCCCAATTAGATTGGGCGAAATTAAGCGAAGGCGAGAGGTGCACATGATCGACCAAGCAGGAAAGGCGTGGGTTCAAGCGCGGTGCTGTAAAGTGTCGAAAATTATGTGCAGGTCTTACAACCTTAGACTAACAAAGTTGCTTCTATCATTAAAAAGGGAGGATTGTAGATTCATGACGGGTATTCTGACTGGACACTGTCTTCTGGCGTCACATGCCTTTAAATTAGGCTTGTTCAGTCATAGCAGATGTAGGAAGTGCGGGCTGGAGGAGGAAACGAGCGAGCACGTTCTGTGCTCTTGCCCTGCGCTTGCCAGTCTAAGACTCCAGCTATTAGGAGTGATACAGCTCTCAGACCTAGAGCAGCAAGTGGCTTAAATCCTAGGAAGCTTCTAGTATTTGTCAAGAGAACGGAGTTATTTTATAACGTAGGTCCTGGGTTTTGATAGGGGTTTTCAGTTTGGTCGTTAAAACAAACTTCTGGTAACACTACGGACTTATTCAATCTATGTGAGGTCCTCATGGACCAGCCAGTTCAACCTAACCTACGTAAGCTTTCGGTGAATTTTGAAGCTTCAATCTGATAAACTGAGGAAGATATGACAAAAGTCCTCTTTTCTGAAAAATCGGTTGTATGCTATATGCTATAGTGGTCCGATCCGGTCGATTCCGACAAATGTCTAATCGGACACCTAAATATTCCCGCTCACCAAATTTTTCAATTGAGGGACTCGAAACAGACAGACGGATAAACGGACATTGCTAAATCAACTCTATTTCTTCTCCTTTAAGGACTTACAATTTTGAGATTCGTGACAAACTAAATGTACCATTTCATTTTCTTGAAAGGTATTAAAATGAACTATGTTCAAAAATCCTCAAACATTTCAACCCTCTCTCTAGGAGAATGCTAAGCACACGCGACCAGTTGCATGCTTATCAAATGCTGTAAAAATTCATCAAACCCCAAAAAATGGACATTAAAAATGTTTAATTAAAATGTTTAAAGCATTAAAAGCTACGTTCATTGCTACTGCGACTAAAATGCGAGATATTAAGGAAAGGGCAAATGCAAATGCCAAAAAAAATGTTGTTAACGCATTCGAGTGAAAATTAATTGGCCAAAAATGAATGCGCAACAGGTGAAGGGTGAGAGTGGAAGAGTGATAAGCGATAGGAAGGATTACATAAAACCACAACTGAAAAGCGCGAGCGAATAGCGTCTGCTTTTGCGTTGATAAACATCAAAGTGGCCAACTGCAACTCGCATTTCACCGCTGGCGATGCAGCAACAACAATCACAATGTAGCACAACAAAATGAATACAATAAGAACGAAATGGTGAACAGGTGAAGAGTGAGAGTGGAAGTTGACTGTCTGAGTACTTATTTGCCTCTAAATCAGTGATGATAATCATGGTACATTTGTACTTTTTTTGGTACATTTCGTTTCCCGAAAGTACGTTGATACTACATTGACATATTTGGTACATTTTTGTAAAATACAGCACTACACTTCAAGTCATTTGCAAAGCAGCTCTAAATGTACACAAAAATTTTTATTGCTTCGAGGAAAATATATAGTTAAGTTGTTTTGTTGCCGAGCACAATTTGCCATTTGCAATTATGGATCATTGAAATATGCATATGAAAAATAGCATAACTGATTCTAAAATTGTGAACAAATTTTGAATCAATAGAATTAAAGCACAGAAAATAATAACTCAAATAAGAGGGTCAGAAAATTATAAATGCATAATTGCATTTTGTCAGAAGAATTATTACTCTCTAATAATAGATGAAACGACTGATATATATATATATATCAAACAATTTGGCAGTTTCGATTCAAATTTTTGATAAAAAGTGCATTGATAGATTTTTAGAATTGATACCTTTGACCGATAGTAGCACGGAGGGTATTTTTAATGCCATTCAAATCTTTGAAAGACCATTCAATATGGGAGCAAAAAGCGGAGTACAAGAAAGTTGTTCCGAATCTGCATGTTAATGGATGTATTTGTCTTCAATTTAGCTTCAATGGCCGCTTGTGATGTATTTCCCAACAAATTTGATACATTTTTAAAAGACGTTAACTATCATTTTTGTAACAACCCCCTTAGGAGGGCAGACTTTCAGAGTTTTCTAGAACATTTCGGTACAGAAATGCATGTTATACTAAAGTACGCCCCCACAAGGTGGCTCTCTAGACAAGCAGTCATAGATAGAATTCTTGAGCAATGGGATGCCCTCAAGTATTATTTTAATCTTTACGTATTTGGAAATAAAAGCAGTAATAAAAATATTAATCTTATATCTGAAATTTTTGAATGTCCTATTTTTAAATTATATTTTACATTTCTTTCTTGTATTTTAAATGAAATAAATAATGTGAATACAGTAATGCAGTCTGAAGACATTCGCATGTATTTACTTATTACCAAATTAAAAATTTTATCAAAAAATCTTATTTAGACTCCAGTCCTATTTGGATGCTAAATATTGATATAGACGAAAATCACTCAACCCCAGATGAAGTTTACTGCGGTGTTAATGTGGATATAATTCTATCAAACAACCTTTTCGAAAAAGATGACGTACACATATTTAAGAGCGGTGCTAAACAATTTTATACACAAGTTTGTAGTACTTTATTAAAAAAAAAATATAAAGTAAATGTAAGGCGCGATAACCTCTTCTCTTCCAATTTGCGTCGTGCTCCTTTTTAATTTTTCCTACAAATTGGCGGAACGGGACCTACTTGTTTTATGCCGACTCCGAACGGCATTTGCGAGGCAGATGAGTTTTCACTGAGAGCTTTTCATGGCAGAAATACACTCGGAGTACTTGCCAAACACTGCCGAGGGGCAACCCAGCTTAGAAAATTTTTCTTCTAATTGAAAAACCTTATTTTTAAAATTTTTTGATGTTGCTTTGCCCGAGGTGTGAACCCAGGGCATTCGATGTGGTAGGCGGAGCACGCTACCATCACACCACGGTGGCCGCCAAAGAAAGAAAGTAAATTTGAATGACAGAACTTTGTTGTGGGCTGCAAAGCTTTCACCAGAAAGTATTTTCAGCGGTAAAACAAATAGTATTGTGCCTTTAGTTATGGACTTGTTTTCGAAATCTGCATTTGATAAAATAGAGATAATTAATTCTGAATTTAGAGCTTTAGCAGAGCATGAAAGCCTTAAAAAATTCAAGAATTTAAATATATGCAGCTTTTGGGAAGAATTAAGATCAGTTAAAAATAAATTAAATGCGCAAAGGTTTTCCAATATTTATAGAATAGTTGAAGGGATATTGTCGATTCTACATTCATCCACAAAAGTAGAAGAATATTTTATATACAAAATTTAATTAAAGCTAAGTATAGAAATAGAATTCTAACAAACACAGTTTCGAATTTAATAAAAACTAAAGAGTTGATGAAATAAACTAACAATATTTGTCATAATATAGATACGAAAAAAAACTTTTTGTCAACTGAGGTATTTAAAGAACTCAAAAATGAAGAATTGTTAATTTAGTAATTGAAACATGAGTTATTAGTATAGAAGATGTAGGCGGCAATTTGTCAACTTCTATACCTGAATCTAAATATTTTGTACCTAAAATGTTAATATGAAATGTTTTTGCATTGAATGCAGCTGTTATTTTTTATAAATATTAATTTTATGTTCTTTACTGGTACTCAATAAAGTAGTGTTTTTATATATGTACATAATTGTACTCTTCATCTATGAACTTCTTTTATTATTTTTACTGGAAAAGTATTTCTTCATAAATCATATTTCCCGGTTATACTACCTTTAATTTATGTTAGAAAGTTTCCTGACTAAAAACAGTTATGGATAAAGAAGCAGAATATAGCTCTAGTTAGCTTCAAATTCACATCCGAAGACTTTTGGTACATTTTTGTATGATTTGGTACATTTTTTTTTCCTCGTTTGGTACAAAATGAAAAAATCCATTTATCATCCCTGCTCTAAATTAGGTTCAAAATAAATAAGTTCACTCTTTCCCTCATCTTTACCTTATCGAGCATTACTTCCAAATTCTCTTCTATCTAGTTTCAACTTGTATTCGCTCCTAGTTATCCGCTTTTCATTCTATTTGCTCTTTCTCTATCATTTCTTTTATTTTCCCTTTGTTTTTTGAATCGTTCTGTTTCCCTTGCTCTCCTCTATCATCGCCTTCCATCTTCTTTGCCTTTCTCTTCTTTTAGAAAAAGGTTCACTACCCGAAAGTTACGATGAGTTTAATCAATAAAAAAAAAACAAAAATGTATGCAAGGCGCGATAACCTCCGAAGAGATTTTAGGCAGAGCTTCTCTTCCAAGTTGTGTGGTGCTCCTTTTAATTTTTGCTACAAATTGGCGGGCCTTTTTAGCGAGTTTAATCAATGGTTCATAGTACCTAATCTGTGAAGCAATGATTCGCGCGCTCCGAAAACTAGCACTATTAAATTATCAGGTGGACCATTTCGGGAACAATTTTACGTGACTACATTGCACCATTTCGGGCGTCAACGTCAAGATCAACTCGTCCTTCCTTGTAAAGCTTGCATTGGCGACGGAAGTCCCTTGAATGCCTCTTCCTTCTTCTTTATCTTCCTTTTCTTCATGTAACGCGAAGAGATTCCTAGAAGTTATTGGGACGTTTCATCGATTTTGATGATCCTTTGCCAGATACAGATCCTGTACGTTTCGGGAAAGCAGCACCATTAAGATAATGTTCATGTGACCACGTTGAACTTTCTGGGCCAACCAAATCCTCCTTATGTGCGGAGCTTGAGGTTGCCAGAGCTTCTCCTGTAAAGTAAACAGGATTTCCCACGGGTAGCTGAAGTTGAAAATTGAGTTGGATAAACTAGAAATTGCACTGGCAGCCCCATGAAAGGGTTACGCTACATAATCGTTTGAGTTCTCTTTCCTCTTTCTCTTACCTTTTTCTTCTTTTTTACTAACCCCTGATTCTGCTATCTTCTTTATTCCATTTTTTATTGCGTTGACTTTTCCCTCCTCACCTCCTTATTCCTCTCTAGCATGTATCCCCAGCATGTATCCCTACCCTGTTCTTACGCCTTTTTCTTTTCTCCTTCACTCTGCTGGTCCGGCTCCTTTCCCTTTTCCCACTCCCTGTCACTATCCACTTCTACTTTTCTCCCGATACGATTCCCCTCCCTATTTTCTTTACTTCCTCACTTTATCCGAGATACTCTTTTTCCCTATTTCTCCCTTCATATCCATATCATGCTTAATTCTTTGTACCGCTTCATCTTCTTTGTATTCACCCTTCATATTTGCTCCCCTCTGTCTGTGGCGGGTATTTCTTTCTTGCTCCCTCTCTTTTTAATTTTTTGCTCTACTACTCCATCTTCTCTCTACTGCTCTCTTCCTTCCTTTATTTCTTCCCTCCCTATCCCTTTCCTTCTCACTCTGTTTTTTCTTTTCCTTTTCCTTCACCTTCTCCTTATCCGTCTCGCTTTTTTCTACTTTTCTATCTGCTTTTCCTTTTCATTGACTTCCCCTTGTTCCCTTCCTCCTTATTTAGAATAAAAGATAGCGTACCAAATTGCATGGAAATCTGATGTTATTTCCAGAGTACATTGCGTACAATAATGTACTCTCTATACATATTAGGGCGGGTCGATTTAAAAATCGCTCATTGCTCTGTGAAAATCGTATTCTAGGGATCAAAATAAGAAACTTTGCCGAAGGAACCATACCTCTAAAACGAATTGTGATGCCCCCCCCCCCCTTTGGGTCGAACTTTTGGGTAGGGGCAATTTCAATTCTACCTGCTGTGTCTTGTGGTGGCTTAAAAAAAACAACACAAGCAATTTTACGAATTGCAATTGTGTCACAGTGATGCCTTGGTTTTAAAAGGGGGTTGTAAAAACGCTAATTTCTAATAATTTTTTTTTATTTCTTTTCTATTGCTAAGTTAAATTCATTTTCTCATTTACATATGTTCTGACTAAATAAATTTCTAAAGATAAAAATAAACTCCAAAAAGAAAAAAACATAGGCATTTCAAAGTGGAATTTTTCAAAATTTGCCCTTACGACCCAAAGGGGGGGACATCAGAATTCGTTTTAGAGGTATGGTTCCTTCGGCAAAGTTTCTTATTTTGATCCCTAGAATATGATTTTCACAGAGCAATGGGCGATTTTTTTGCCTCCCCACAAATCGACCCGGCCTAATACATATTCTAAAATTCTGAGGGGTAGTTGTCTGTACATTGAATATATTTAAAGGAGGGGTCCTTATTAGACCCTCTAAACCCATATCAGCAGATTTAAAATTTTTTGTCTATTTGTCTGTATGTTTGTATTCGCAACCACTGCATATACTTTAGGGAAGCTTTCGCTGTTTACAGCAGCCGTGATCTCACTTAAATATAAGGATACACTTCAAACCCCTAGACCGCTTGCGTCTTGATTAACATGGACCCGGTTATTACAACTTTCATGAAAATGAAATGGTATATTAACTTCGCCACGAATCTCAAATTTGTAAGTCCTTAAAGGAAAATAGATAGACCCACCAATAAGTATAGAAATGATCAGGATGAAGAGCTGAGTTGATTTAGCCATGTCCGTCTGTCCGTCTGTTTGTATGCAAAATAGTTCCCCAATTTTTGAGATATCTTGATAAAATTTGGTGAGCGGGTATATTTAGGTGTCCGATTAGAAATTTGTCGGGACCGGCCGGATCGGACTACTATAGCATATATCTTTCGTAACTACTGCCCCCATTTTAACTGCTAGAGGCTTAAAATTTTACCGAATACTTCCGTAAAGGGCGGTCATTGTTTTCCGAAAAAGTTGTATAGATTGGTGGTATATATAGTATATATCCCATACAACCGATTTTTGAGAAAAGAGAATTTTTGTCATATCTTCTTCTTTTTATAAGTTTGAAGCTTCAATCTTCACCATATGCTTTCGTTTATTTTTCGTATATTACACATATTGTTGTCTGAAAAAATGGATGAGCTCGGTCGCGTACATAGCATATATCCCTCACAACCGATTGTTCAGATAAGAAGGTTTTCATAATTACTACCCAATTCTAACAGCTAGAGGCTTCAAATTTCACCGAATGCTTACATATAGAGCATTCATTGTTGTCTGAAAAAATTGTATAGATCGGTGGTAGGCACATATAGTATATATCCCATACAACCGATTGTTCGGATAAGAAACTGACCTAAAAACACCATAAGCGGGTCACAATTTCTAGATGTGCATTATGTGCGAGAATTTTAAGAAGTTCTGCTTAAAATTCGCCTAAGCTTAGATCCCAAAAAGAACTAGTTAGTAGCTCTAACAGATAATGTAGAGACAGCAGTTCTACGCTGAGCAAAAGATCGCAGCGCAAGAACGAAAGGAGCGAAAAGGGTTACACTGTTGCAGTTTAGTTGGTCGATTGTTGCAGCTGCATTGTGCCACATGCAACTATTAGCGATCGACGTTGTTGTTGCTGTTCCACTCACACTTTTATTCACCACTGATCTCTTTTATGCAGTACCCTTTTTAATGTGTTGGACTATCATATTTTTTCCGCTATCGTAGTTGTTGCTGTAAATTTTATAATTTATTATTAGCTACCTAATTATGCCCGTTTTTACCAAATTTTTAATTATTTATATAGCATTGGCACAGTTTTGTAGTCATGTAGTAGTCCTAAACTAGCATGTGAATAACAACAACAACAAGGAACACATGGATTCACCTGCCGAATAAGTTAAACCTTCATGTAACTTTCCTTTCATTTATAGCCCGTCATAAAATTTTTTTTTTTCATTTTCCCCTTTTACATTATCTCCACCTTTTCTATTTTTACTTTGTGTATAATTTTAATAACCGTAAAATTCAATTCAGTTCATCTTCGGTTCGATTACATAAACAGGTGTAATGATTTTTTGTCCCCTCCTTTTTGCGCTCTTTTGGCTCTTTGACGAACAACCCTTTATTACCAACTACTTACACACTTTTATCTGCATAACTTCATTACAGTTATTTTTATCGGTAGAACAGGAAGGTATCGACCCTTTTTTGTCACACACGCAATTACAAAAATTTATAAATTTTGATTTGTTATTTCCGTAATTATCATTACTTGATATAAATAATAACTTTTCTTTCTGGAAGAAGTTTTGCTCTCCTTGGTTTTCTAATCTAATGTGGCGAATATTAGCATCACTATGCTGTTAGTAAATAATCACAACAACAAAAACAGCGAGCAGCCACACTTATCTACATTATCGTTGTATGGAGGGAAAAAAAGGGTTTGGATTCTTGATCTCACCCCCTAAAAAAATGCGAATACCTCAAAAACGAATATGTACAAAGTTTTCGGCCAATCAAAAAAGATTCAGAGGTGGCGGAAAAGGCTTGAAATCCTGAAAAATTACGAATTTTTACAATTTCGTGTTTCAGGCTTCCATATTTCTAAGCCCTACGAAAATTTACTGCTTTTCCATACCGTAATAAGATCTGCATTTTCTTACTTTTCTAAAATGGCCACAATCTTCAAAGTCGGTCAATCAATAACAGAGTTACAGGGCAAAATATATATTACTTGCGACAAACAAATAAATAAAATAAATTAAGTATGTGCAAATGTGTTACACGTGCATGCTGAAGCGTCACATGCTTGTGATATACCGTTATAACCGTTACCGTTATAAAATGTGTACTACAAAAACTTTCGTATTAAAACTATACTGATCTGAATAAACAAATTTTGAATAGTAGGTTTTTTTTTAAATAGATAAATTGCTCCACTTTGCATTGGGATGGAAAACTACTTCCAGAAATAATTGGTCGTGAAAAGGTGGAACGACTTCCAGTTGTTGTTACTTACAGGAATGGCGAACAGTTAATTGGAGCTCCAAAATTATATGCTGCAACAAGCTCGGAAATAGCTGATACGTTGTATGAACTGTTATTTGAATGGAATCTGAAGGATGATATTGTGGCCTGTTGTTTCGATACGACTTCGGTTAACACAGGCGTTATAAAAGGAGCTGCAACATTATTAAAAAAAAAAAATTGAGCGAAAACTATTGTATCTACCTTATCATCATCATATTTATGAAGTTTTGCTGAGAGGAGTTTTCGAATGTTATTTTCCAGTAAATACTAGTAAGGACGTCAAGTTATTTCGGCGATTTCAAGAAAAACGATGGCTTTTTGATAACATATCAACATATCTTCAAATATACAAATCTTCTTTAACTAACCGAACACACGCCGATAGCGAATTGGGTTCACTCTGATAATAGATCGATAACCTTGCGATAACAAATCAACCACTTTTTAATAGCATATCAACACATTTGATATTAAGTCGAAAAATTTCCGATAACAAACCGACAAGACGTTGATAAAAAATGGTAATTCACCTATAATATTTGTTATCGGCAGAAAATCTTAAACACTTCAGTAACAAACCGATAACTTATCGATAAAAAATCGGTAACTCATCGATAACCTTTGTAATCGATAGAAAATTTATAACACTTCCTTAACAAATCGATTAAAAACTGTTATCACCCTGCGAAAATCGTTGGATCATGTGGTCTTCATTTGTCATACTGGACTACTCCATGGATTACTCTGACATAATGCTGAGCTGGAGTATATGGTCTAGTCCCAGGACATCGCAATGTTAATTGCGTCATACTGGGTACTCCATGGATTACTATGACGTAATACTGAACTGGATTATATGGTCCAGTCCTAGAACATCGCAATTTTAATTGGACCATATTTTTTGTATGAATTGTGGTTAATTTTGGAGCACTCGCTTGGTCCATAGCGAGTACTTCATACATGCGTGCATGGAGTACTCGCGATTTTTGCAGGGCAATCCATTCCCCTCACACAACGTAGCAGTTTAGTGATTATACCACGCTTACATTCTGTAATGGCCATACAGCAGGTCGTACCTTAATACCATGAACAAAGATGTTTGTACATCAAAAACCAATAACTGAAACGGCGGATTTCTCTATGTGTCTCCACCAATCATACCCTTTTGAATGCATTCTTATTTACAGTTCCTCATTTCAATTATTTACGCTGGTATTATTCCGGTAACTTAACTCACACGATTTATAATGTAACTTCTTAATTTGTTGTTGTTTTAATATATATTTCATGTTGTCAATTTACAGGGCCATGCCTCGATCCGCCTTCGCTCGCTGTGCAAAAGCTGCAATTTTATCAGGTGTTACCCTTCAATCAACCACAAAGTAAAAAACAAACAAATAAAAAAGGAATAAAAGCAGTTGTTTCGAACCCTCTTTTTCGGCAACGCTCCTTACACTTCAATTCCACCAACACTTCTTTTGCTACTACGCTCCACTTGCCGTCAGGTTTGTTGTTCTTGTTGCAACAATTGATGCTCATTTATGTGTTCATTTGTCAGGCAAAATGCAGATATCAAAAAGTGATATATTTAATCCGTTCAGTGTCGGCTGCAGACCGATCGCAAAATTTATTTCGTTTTTTATTTGCAACAGTACTCATGTATATGTATATATGTATGTATGGCCTACACGGGCATTTGTTGTTGGCCAGTGTTTATTGTGCGTAAAATTTCACAAATCCTGTTTACTAAAACACGATAACTTTAACTCGATAAATTGTCGTGAAAAGGCTTAGGGTAAGTAGGTGTATGGAGGGCAAGGTAAATACTTTCAGTTAGTTTGTCTTAAGCTCGGTAAACAGAAAAAGTTGGTAACTGCAAAGAAAACCACAATGAAAGCGAAGAAAGCAGGCGAATTAAAAAAGTTTCATGTTTCAGGTTTCATGGATTTTTGAGCGCTTGTTTTTTGTTGATTGCTATTTTGGTGGCTGGGCGATACTGACAAAGTTCTGGAACACAGGCAAGTCCACATGCACGTATTTTTACCACAAAATAGAGGTTTACGCCGGTCAGTTAATCAGCGGCGGCGGCGTAGACACTATTATTTACCGGCGGCGGCGGCGTGACCGGCGCGCCGACAAAGTGATCGGCGTAAACCTCTGAATTGAATGGCTGGACTTCAGAGTATCACATTGTCCACAACTAATGAAACAAATTGCTGACGTCAATGGTACGTTTGACGATCTGGAACAATATCATTAACTTGCGGATGAGTATCTGGGAGACTTGTAAAGCGAAAATTAAAAAAAAATAATATTTGTAAAGGTTTTGTTTATATGTATTTAAGGAAATCGACGTATCGGCCATTTCGGAAAGACCCGCGGTTTTTGCCTCCAAATCTCACGGATCGTTCAAAAAATGTCGGGAATAGAGAGGGAGAAATACTTAAAATGGTCAAACTTTTGTAGGTTAATTTCACCGAAGGAGATGTTCTGGGCTAACTCTAATACCCGTCTTCGGCACGATTTCTTTAAATAATTTATGGCTACATGCTGGTCACGTACAAAGGCGACTTATCTACTAATAGTCATGACTCTAGTGACACAGTTTTAACGATTAACGTCAATGCTGGCTTATTGTTGATCACGCTTTCGGCTGTTTTTAGGAGGTACAATTCCCGACGTGCGAACTGTAGCAATCCCGACCACCAGTCGCTACCACGCATACTGGCCTTATACCATATGCCAACAGAGAAGCTATAGGGCGGCGACTTTGAACTCATACTTTCGTCGACGTCACTTTCCCAGAAGCTCTAGGTGTAGCTCCGAAGACTTTCTGACCGATGTTTTTGTCGCGCTAAGCAGTCTAAGTGGATATCATTGCGTAACACATGGGTGAAAATCGTATAATCCTTGGCGCATATACATAATTTAAACTTTACAAGGACCGTGGATAAAAGTTTTAAAACGTGGACCAAATTCAATAGTCTTAGTTTTCGGCGTTATGATATAAGAGCTCATTATGGATGACCACCTTCAGTTTTTAGACTAGTTGGACTATCCCCTATGTTAGGGTAGTAGAACACCAGGTCATTTGTTCGACTGTCTTGAGAAAGTTTTGCTTCACCACTTTCAGTGTTCTTGCGAAGGACAAATCCTAACCTGGTTTAAAAATATGCCTACGTTTTCACATTTGTAACAGGAGCCGTCACGTGTTGGTCATATTTAAGCATGGTTGGTAGGCTATATCCAATGTGATTTACTCCAAGGGACTAGTTGGGGACAGGGCCGCCAACTTTAGGAAATGTCAAACCGGGAGACTTGGGTGTTGAATGATGAAGTGTGAAAATCAAAATTAAGATTTCAGACGCTATTTTATAGTTAAGCAAATAAAGTGATTTTTCAAACCCTTCTCATACGTGTTGAAGATATGTATATGTAACTTAAGTGTGAGCTGAGAATCATTTCAAAGGAGAATTTAAACTACTGGAGCCTACTAAAGGATTTTTGCATCACTGATTTCGGTTATTCTTTCAGCCACTCGGGATTTAAAATTCGGCACCTTTTTCGGGTAACTTGCTTTTTTAATAACTTGAGGACAATTTGAAAATATTTTCGATATTTTGGGACATTTTACTTAAATTAAATTTTTTATTTTTTATTTTTATAACTTTTCTTTAAGTGTTTTCTCAAATAACTTTTGAATGGTTAGAAAGTGTTAAATTTCGCAATTAGTGGCTTATAACTGGCAGTGATGCGCATCCCTTGATACCCCTTTCGACCATACCGGACCAATTTTCGAGATGAACAATAAATGACCTAGACAGTCTTAAAAGAGTAGAAAATATAGTAACGCGCCGAACATTTTGGTAGCCGTGGTATGGTGGTAGAGTGCTCCGCCTAGCACACTGAAGATCATGGGTTCAACTCCCGGTCAAACCAATGTCGGATATTTAGAAAAAAATTAGATAAAGGGTTTTCTAAGCGGGGTCGCCCCTCGGCAGTGATTTTCGGATTCGGCATAAAACATGTAGGTCCCGTCCCGCCAATTTGTGGGAAAAATTGAAAAGAGCACGACGCAAATTGGAAGAAAAGACGCAAAAAGAAGCTCTGCCTAAAATCTCTTTGAAGGTTATCACGCCTTGCCTTAGTTATACATTTTCTATCGACAACCTTGTCGACTTATCGATTTTACATCACCGAATTATCGATTTGTCGATTGTTTATCGGAAATCTATCGATATATTATCAAAAAGTTATACATTTCTTATCGCAAAGTCATCAATACGTTGTTAAAAAGTTTTCGATTTGTTATCATGTTTGTCATCATCGCAAAATTATCGATTATTTACACAAAAGTTATCGATTTGTTATCTGGGTGTTACAAATTTGTTATCGGCATAATATCGAGAATGGAGAATTTTTTATCAAAAGGCTTTCTATTTGTTATCGAAATGTTACCGATTTCTTATTGGAGTGTTATCGATTTGTTAACGACAACTCATTGGTTTTTTATGAAACAGATACCAATAAAACTTCAATACAAAATCCGTGACACATCTATAACCTATCGAAAACAACCCTATAAAAACCATAAAGAAGTCGATCACTGCGCCATAATAAACCGAAAGCTCGACGCGCCACAACTCAAGTTGTCACTTTCAGTCATAACCGCAATCATCATTCCTAAACGAGCTTTAGTTAACACAGTAAATACCGCTTACAAGCAAACTATCTACAAGCTGCCAACGAATCTAAGAATTTCATGTCTCTACGTGCACTTTCGTCGCAGCGGATTAGGGCGCTTAGAATATACCCGCAGTAGATATGCCTGTCGTAAAGTTGGGTTAGGTTGAACTGGCCGGTCCATGAGGACCTCACATAGACTGATTGAGTCCGTAGTGTTACCAGAAGTTTGTTTTACGACCAAACTGAAAAACCCTATCAAAAACCAGGACCTGTGTTATAAAATAACTCCGTCCTCTTGGCAAATACTAGAAGCTTCCTAGGACTTAAGCCACTTGCTGCTTCTAGATCTGACTGCTGTATCACTCCTAATAGCTGGAGTCTTAGTCGGCAAGTGCAGGGCACGAGCAAAGAACGTGCTCGATCGTTTCCTCCTCCAACCCGCACTTCCTACATCTGCTATGACTGACCAAGCCTAATTTAAAGGCATGTGGCGCCAGAAGGCAGTGTCCAGTCAGAATACCCTCATGAGTCTGTTAGTCTACGGTTGTATGCTTGACTGTCAATATAAAAGTTAACACGGTTTCAGCTTAAGCTCTTCTCTTCCAGGGTTTCTACTGCTTTGGAAAACGCTACGGTAATCCGGCAGCCTGTAGGATCTGCTTATTTCCAAATCAGCACAGTATACCGCAAAACCTACTCCTTCCACTACTTTGGAACCATCTGTGTACACATGTACCGCTTCGTCCGCCATTTGCGCACCCTTGCGCCAACCGTCCACCTCTTTGTGGCCTTAAGGTCTCCCCCGAAGCGCTGATAAGGAGTCAGGTAGTCTGTTCGTCTTGTGATTGATGACGCTATACTACTATGGCCATATGGTCGGCGCTCAAGCTGACCCGAGACACCGAGCCTGGTTGCAGATGTTAATGCTATGTTCTTTGCTACCAGGTCTACAGGTGAAATGTGCAGAATGGCATTCAGTGCAGCCGTCGGGGTTGTCTTCAGGGCTCCCGTAATGCTAAGCATCGATAGTCTGCATACCCCCTCTAATTTTTTGAGTACTTTGTTTTTTTGTGGCTTTCGACCAAACAAGAACTCCATAGTAAAGAATAGAGCTTATAATCTTCCTGAAATTTAACATGCAAACGAACCATCTGATTAAGGCGAGATGTACTTTAATGTAATTAAGACCATCCATAGTCGCCCATTTAGAAACATTATTGAAAGCCCTGCAATGTCCAAGAAGACTCCTAGAGCATACTCCTTATATTCCAGGGATTTCTCTATGCTTATTACCACCCTATGCAATGCGTTGTGTACCGACTTGCCTTTGGTATACGCATGCTGTGTTGTCGAGAGCAGCTTTTCATTCACGTTGGACTTTTGTGTACACATCTATCAGCCTCCCAAAGGTTTTGAGCAGAAATGATGTTAAGCTAATGGGTCTATAGCCTTTGGGATACATGTGACCGATCTTCCCCGCCTTTGGTAGGACAGCTATACGAGCAGTTCTCTTGGAGTGCGGTACATGATTCAGCCTTATGCACCCACGAATATTATTTTAAGCCTTTCCACGACCGCCATACTTGAAACTTGTAGCATGGCCGGGAATATACCGTCTGGGCACGGCGATTTAAACTTAGAAAACGTTTTCACTTCACATTCGATCTTGGTATCGGTCATCAAGCCCGGCACTACCCGCTCCGTGATTGAAGTGTTAGTTATGTCTGCTGGCTCTCCTCAACCGTCTCCCGATGGGAAATCTATCTCGAGAAGCATCTCAAGGGATTCCTCACTATTACGCGACCATTCCCCGTTCTCTTTCTTTATTAGTCCCTGGACTATGTTTCCCCTTGCTAAGACTTTTTTCAGCCGTGCTGTTTCGCTGGAGCACTCTATGTCCGTACAGAAACTTTTCCGTGAGATTCTCTTCGCCATGGAAATTTCACGGTTGTAGATCCTCAGTAGATTCCTGTACATGTCCCCACACGCTTCGCTTTCTGCGGTCTTTGCGAGCTTAAACATTTCTTTTACCTGTCTTCTTAGAAGGCTCAGCTTATTGCACCACCATGGCGGCTTTGCTTTTCCTCTGAATCTTCTTAGAGGGCAAGCTTTGTTATACGCAGTCATAAGCGTTCTTGTTAGGACTCCTCCAAGTCCTCCACATTGGCAACCCCTTTTGTTGTCCCAGTTTTGTTTCTACCTGTTTCTTTTATTTAGTACAGTTCGTTGGCCTAGGGTTTCTAAAGGTTCCTCCCCTCTGTACCCTATTTAGGGAGATGCTGAAGCTGATATGCGCATAGTCGGAGAAGAATTGTCTATCAAGAACCATCCAATCATACCTTGATATATCACTTCGGAGCTCAATGTAATATCCAGCACATTGCTGGATGTTGGACCAATGTATGTAGGGATATTTCTCCTTTTGACTATCTGCAAATGGGTTTGCAGGATGTAACAAAATAGAGATTCGCCTCTCTCGTTCGTATCTGCTCCTTTCCACGCATTGTGGTCCGCATTTGCATCTGCTCCTATGACCAATCGCCCTTTGCGCCCTTCCTCCTGTACTAGCCTTTTGCACTCCATCGGTGGAACCTCCGTAGCATGTGCCATGTAGCAGGACGCCAGGATAAATGCCTGTCGTAAAAGGCGACTAAAATACCAAGCTGATTTAACCCCTTAAAGGGTTGCCAGCGCAATATATAGCTTCTCCAACCCAATAGTCAACCTCACCTACCCATGGCGAATCCTGTTTCATTAACAGCCTATGCACCAAACTCCTGATGGATATAGCGGGTGGGAGGGAGGTATAGCCTAGAAGTTGTCATGTGGTCATACCAAATCATTCCCGAGATGGTCGGGCTAGTACCTGTATGGTGCTTCGTACCGGAACGTACCAGATCTGCATCTGGCAAAGGACCATCAACATCGATAACACTCCCCAAGGCCTTCGGGGATTGTCCTTATCGCTACAACAACAACAACAATGTGCACTTTCGTGATAGGAGATCCTATTAGCAGTTGCCTGGGATATTACAATGCCCCAGCATACGGAAGATACTTATTTTAAAATAATTCGAGGCAATGGAATTCAGGGTCAGTTGTTGTAACAGTGCTTCGCCCCATCCAGTAAGTGAGACTATTCACAAATTCTCATCAATATCCTATAACGGGAGTTCAAGGAAACTTACAGTTTCAACGGGGGTGTACCAGAGAGAAAGGTGTGTAAGAGACGTTAATTCCACATTGCAATTGAAAATATGTTTGGTCATGTGGGAACACGCTACAAGCAGAGCATACAATATGCGTATTTGACTTTAAGGACGGGATTTGCAGGGCAATTCCTGTCATAGAGGTCTCCGCAAACGCAGTGGAGATCAGGCATTCTCATAATAACTTCGATTGCACCTCAGTTTAACTTAAACACGTGGCCACCGGAGTTGATATTGAATTCTCTAACCTTAGTATCACTGTAAATCATTCCATCCTCCACATCCTTATAAGCGGCAACTTCAGCTTGAAAGCCGTAATAGTGACCGAACAACTCAAACTTGCGGCTCACATCGAGTCCTAGCGGAAATCCTCTTCCAATACCGAACAGTAATCTGTAAATAAATTAGGCCGTTAATAAATGCAATCAGTGCCCTCTCATGCTTAAATCAGTTCTCATGCGATATCCCGTCGCACTTTATGGTTTAGCGGTGTTCCGTTGTCCACACCATTTCCAGTTGTAAATGACAAAGCGTCACTTGGAAATAAGAATAGTCAATGGTAAATGAGAAACCGTCACATGAAAATGAGAATAGTAAATTTTAAATAAGAAAGCCACTCTCTAGGATATCAGTGTCTGGAGTGTCGTCCATCTACTGACGTTTAGCATGAGAGCATACACCGCTTCAGTAAGTTCAATTTGTTAACGATCAGAGGAATAAGCGAACGATTTAAACTACCTAGTTTTGGTGGGCCATGTATTCAAGAATCGAGAAAGCGTTAGCTGATATTTAAATTGGCCAAAACGGGAGTGATGCATTTAGAACTGTGCTCGCTTATGTTGATCCCCATCGAGACTCTTTAGGGCAAAAGTAAAAAACGTAGGTGCAGAGACACATCACCATAACTTTGACAAACATATGTTCTATGTATGTAGAACAACAGCTGCAAATATTTATGTAGATGAATAGGTGGATGGAGCGAAGAGATCAGCAACTGAACTGAGACTGCGCGAAAGCATTCCAGCATTCAACGTCGTTTCATGGGAATGCCCAAGATATGTCACTCAGAACATAGGCAATTTCCCATCAAGTGTTATTACACTTAGAGGATATGCCCGTTGCCACATATGTACATAGCCTATCTCTATTGCCATTTTTATATTCTCAATTACAAATTACGGTTTCGCATTTTCATTTAAACTTTCTCATTTACAACTGACTACTCTCCTTTCCATATGACGTTTCGCATTTAAAATCGACTAAACTCATTTCCATATGACGCTTTCGTATTTCCAATTGACTATTCTCCTCAACAACTGATTGTTCTCAATAATTGACGGTTTGGATTTTTCATTTGAGGCTTTCTCAATTACAAGTGACTATTCTCATTTCCATATTACTACAACTGACTATTCTCAATTACAATTGACGCTTTAGAGTTTTCAATTAAGGGTTTCTCATTTACAAGCGACTTTTATCTCCATATGACGCCTTCGCATTATCGTTTGACAGATCTCAGTTCCGTATGATGCTTTCGCATTTGCCACTGACTATTCGCAATTACAATTACGCTTTAGAATTTTAATTTGGCGCTTTCTCAAATAAAAGTGAATAATCTTATTTCCATACGACGCTTTTTCATTTACAATAGACTATTCTCAATTATAAATTTACGCTCTGGAATTTTCATTTGGCGCTTTCTTAATTACAAGTGACTATTCTCATTTCGATATGACGCCTTCTCATTTAGAGTTAACTGTTCTCAATTACTATTGACTCTTTCGAATTTTCAATTGACGCTTTCTCTTTTACAAGCAACTTTTCTCATTTCCATATGATGCTTTCGCATACGCTTTGGCTTATCTTATTTTCATGACGATTTCGCATTTACAACTGACTATTCTCAATTACAAATTACGGTTTCGCATTTTCATTTGATGCTTTCTCATTTACAAGTGACTATTCTCATTTCCATATGAGGCTTTCTCATTTAAAACTGACTATTCTCAATTATAATTAACGCTTTCGACTTTTCAATTAACGCTTTCTCATTTACAAGTGATTACTCTCATTTCCATATGACGCTTCGCATTTGCAGCTGACTATTCTCAATTACAAATTACGGTTTCGCATCTTCATTTGATGCTTTCTCATTTACAAGTGACTATTTTCATTTCCATATGAGGCTTTCTCATTTAAAACTGACTATTCTCAATTATAATTAACGCCTTCGATTTTTCAATTGACGCTTTCTCATTTACGAGTGATTACTCTCATTTCCATATGACGCTTCGCATTTGCAGCTGACTATTCTCAATTACAAATTACGGTTTCGCATCTTCATTTGATGCTTTCTCATTTACAAGTGACTATTCTAATTTACATATAACGCTTTCTCATTTACAATTGACTATTCTCAATTAAAATTAACGCTTTAGGATTTGCAATTGTCGATTTCTCACTTACCAGTGATTACTCATATTTCCATATAACGGTTCGCATTTACAATTGACTAGTCTCATTTCAATATAACGCTTTCGTATTTACAATTGATTATTCTCATTAACAGCTGACTATTCTCAATTACAATTGACCTTTTAGAATTTTCAATTGACGCTTTCCCATTTACAAGTGACTATTCTCATTTACATATAATGTTTTCTCATTTATAACTGGACATGGTGTAGAAAGGCACTAAAATACATTCATTTGTGCTTTGGGAGCCTTCTGTCGGTTATTCTAACTGAGAGGCCTTTCGTTGACCTACCTTGCAAGCTGCGTCGCTGACAGTAACCCTCATAGAGTCCTCTCCAACACGTTAATAAGTAACGCCGATATCCCTATGCTTTTGGCTATTATGCATAAATAATTTCTTAGAAAATGTTTAAGAAAAATTACATTTGATTGCATGACTTTTGATATATTGTCAACAAACAAATAGGCCAAATAAAGTATTCACAAACAAATATATGAATATGCATCCATACATACATATGTATCTATCATTCTTGGATCGTTCATAATTCTAATCAGTGCTTATTTTTTTTTTTTGCAAAAACAGCAGCAATTCACAGTGGGATAGCAACATTGTGCAAACATGCCACTAACAATCCACATCCAGCAGCAACACGAAAATTGAACAAACAAATAAACAAACAATCATGCAGCCTAGAACAAAACTGAGCAGAAAAAAAGGTAACAAAATTTTATTGTTCTCACCTTCTAAGATTTCTCAAGAGTTGCGCAGAATCTTCATTTAAAGCAAACATTTTGTTCATTTGATTTCACCATTCATCTTTGATTGTTTTTTTTTTTTTTCGTTTTGAATTTCATTTCGGTTGCATTCTGTCAAAGTCAACATTGCACACCAACAATTGGAATAAAACATACAAACATGCATCATAAACTTATGTAGGTACATATCTCCATATGTTTCATACATTTGATTCTATTGAATCCCTAGACGGCCATAAGCAACTTTGTAAGCAGAGCGTGATGCTCTGTAGGGTGGCTGCCAAATGAATTGCATCGTTTTTTTTGTAGCATTTTGACTTTTCATTCTCGTGTTTTATGATGTTTATTGAGTGTCACTGTTATTCAATACTACGCCATTTTTATATCCAGTTGTGCAGACTGCTCAGTCTTTGGTACGACCGTCGATTCGTCCACAAAACCAGCAATCTATCTACCCTCACATATTCTTTCGATATTCAATGGCCGTGGTTTCGGTTCAGAGGTAGCATTTATCTCTCATGGACATCTATTCCATCCATAACCGAATTGTATAATCTAATGTCTAACCACTTAACTTTCTTACGCTTTTCAAACAACAGAGCTTAAATTAGATTAGGCTATGGTGGTTGCTCCTTAGCAAAACCCCAAATTAATTGTCTGTTTTTAAGCACAGAGGGTGGAGCTGTTTGTAGAAGTCCACGCAAGTGGGAGAGTGGCTTCTGACCACCATTCACTACGGAACGGCCGGAGTGATTCTTTTGCAAGCAGCTCATTACACGTATATTCTGGCTAGCCATTGAAAATTCGTTTAGTGGTAACTTAATGGAGAGCTAGTGGATTTCATCGACGGCGTCTTAGCACCACAAGGTGCGGCTGAGAGTAGCAATCTGTATTGGATCAAGCGACTCTCTATGCAAACGTATAAGTAATGCTTTTATCCCCGTTGAGCAGGTTGTGCGCTGGGCTTGGGACATGCCACGTAAAATCATAAGCAAATGAAAACACTATACAATGAACGGTAAAAAGACAACTCTCCTCTGATGACGACCATTGCAAAAATTTAAAGGACTAGGATTTGAGGGCATGCACATAGAATGTCCGTTGTCTTAATGGGAGTGGACCGGCTGCTTGATGTCCTCGTGAAGGGAAAACCAGGCATCTTGGTTATCCAAGAGACTTGGTCATCCAAGAGACACAATGGATGAAGCAGATAAAATAGACAATTTAAAGTTGTGACACTTACTCGAGTGGCCATGAGAATAACTAGGAGCAGTTTAACAGCGAGTATGCTTCAACAAATCAGAGCGTTTAGATTTTCCTGGAAGCAAAAAAAAAAAAAAAAAAAACGTTGGCTCATCAGAATTTTATTTTCAACAGATTAGACAAATATGAAATACTCCCAGCCATTTGATCAAACCCGACAGATATTTTTGTTACTTCCGCTATCTATCCACACAGAGAGGCATTTTGTATAACTTTCCTATGTATTTTCTAGTTTACCTCAATCGGCTCATTCACTTTCCCTATCCCTTTAATTCTTTCGTAAATCCTCCCGCTTATTCTCTTACTCTTTCCGCTCTTGCTCTTATTCAGGCCTAACTCTCGCTATTACTCGTAATATTATACTTATTCTTACAAGCCAATTTAATAAAACCGCACGCAAACAACCAGCGTTTTTGCCCTCACCAAAGAGGATAAATACAATAAGAGCCGTCACTCGTTATTTTTTTGGCAGTTACTCGATGTATACTGAGAGGTAGTAGCTACTTTTTTTTTTGGGCGAGATGTTTATAAATGTCTTCTATACATTTTCGTGGGGTATTTGTGTTTATTTTTCGACTGTATTTATTTAATTTATTTAATTCTCTTTCCAAAAATCACAGTTGCACAAGGGGCCTACACGGCATGGATAAATGCGAGACAATTAAAAATGTCCCTCTCAGAAACCATTCGGCATCAATTTTTTCAATTTCCAGCGAGATACTCGCCACAAAATAACGAGTGACGGCTCTTATTGTATTTATCCTCTTTGCCCTCACCGAAATAAGCATGCGACAATGTAAAGCATGTGTGCAAACGTCAAATCTAAATGTCACGCAGAACAAAAATTGAAAATAGAGTTATACTATTTTCACACAGACGGCTTATTGAATAATAAAGGCAATTTTCTACATTAAGACGCTTATTGAGCTCAATCTTCCCTACAAAATTCGAATCAATTATTATTTCATTAGTAGCTAATCGAATGCCTAATGAAGTCAAAAGCACAATGCAACTCTGTTGGTAGCGTTCCGCTTCCGTTTCCGCTTCTTAGTTTTTGGTGTGTTCAGTGCTTAAAAATGTCATTGTCTGCATGGCGGAACGATACAAGGTGGCCGCATCGAACAGCTGATTATAACCTTTTTTATTTGATTTGATACATCAACTACCGGCGCAGTACGATTTTGACATTTATCCATCGAATTTACAAGTACATGGAATTTTTTTTGTTTGTAGGTATGTCACCATGCTCCCACCTTGTATCGTTCAGCCATGATTGTCTGTCTCATCCTTCATACTAATCGAGCAGTTACTTCTGTGTGAAAGCAAAAAATTTACGATTTCATTAGCAGGTGAAATGAGATCATTAAGTTTCTGTGTGAAAACAGTATTAGGTTTTCACGCAGCAAATTCAATTTCGGTTGCTCTCATAAAAGTTGTATGTGCATGAGACATTTTTGACAGAAAATGACTTGCGTGCGTTTATATTAGGTTGGCTTGTTGTTTTAACCTCTTTAGTAATTTGTCTCAAACCACTACCCTTGTTCTCTTAACTTTTCCGATATCCCTCCAACTTCCTGTTCTTTTTCTTCCCATTTCCGCTGTTCTCTCTTCTCTTTCTTTCAATGGGGAGATATATCGGGTTTGCCATTTTTCCGCTCATTACATTTCTAATGTAGCAAATAAGTAGCAAAACAGTATCAAAAATGTTGAAATTTTTATTGTTGTTCTAATGACTTCACCTGTCTGGTTTTATTTCGTCATGGTGGTCCATATAAAATATCACAACCCATTTATTTAAAAAAAATTTTTAATGCAAATATCCGCAACTGGGTATTCGATATAACGCAACCAGCGAAGTAGCATTTTTTTATAAAACTCGCATTGATTTCACTTTGTCATAAATCGCTGTTGTTTGCTAGCTCATCTACAATTGCGCCTTGTGCTCCCTCTTAGCTGCTGCTTTTGGTGACTTCCTCTTCCAGCGATCACTTACACACATGCATACTTACATATGTACATATGCATAACTGTAGCTGTCAAATTTTATTTGATTTTTTTTTAAATGCGAGAATCTTTCTTGACTTTTTATTGTGTTGATTTTCAATGGTTGTTAAATTGATTGATTACTGTGTGACTTTTGACACTTGGCTAACAAACCATAAAGATTAAGTGGGAAGAATAAGAAGAAGACACGCAGGATTTTCTTGATACCTTCAAAACTGCGTTTATATTTTCCTCAAAAGTTTAGGGTGCCTCAATATCCTATTTCGTAGTTTGTGATGCTACTTTGGAAAATCCGTTTATAATTGAATTTAATTTACTGCTCATATTTCTTCACTTTTCCTCAATTTGAAATATCGTAAATTTCCTTAAATCTCCTTAAATAATTTTACGAATGTCGAATTTGATTAGACATCATCCTGACGGAGGTTGTCAAGTCTGTACTAATGGGCAACGTATGCATGTGGGTAATGGAAAATAAATGAAAAATTTTCTGGAATCCAGCTTTAAACTAATCCCGGAGTCTATGACGTTGCTATTGAACTTAAGTCATATTGCTGTTACTTAGTTCATTCTATCAGTTAAAATATATTTACAAGTCTGTCAGTGACTCCAAAATGTATTGAGCTTAAATATCTCTAGATTGTGAACATACTGTAGGAGACTGGAAGATATTGTGGCGAATGTTTATATCACCATGCTGTTAGTAAATAATCGCAACAACAAAACACATCAAACAGCGACACTTATGTACTAGCTAACGAAGAGATATCTCACACATACACATGCAGTCGTCAGCCGAAGTAGTTACTCACAGATACACACGCATGTGGCTAGTAGAAAATCAAAAACTATAAATATACATGTATATACCAAGCATCAGATAAAACTGTTCGCGAAATTACTAGACCTTAGGAGAAATGGATGAACAAGAAAACTTAGAGTATAAAAGCAGCGCAAGCTGAGGAATCAGTAATCAGGTTGATTTAAACACGCTTTTGTGAAGTACGTGATATCGAAGCATAATTGTACTATTCCCAAAGTAATCTAAATAAAGGCCAGTTTGCAATACTGAATATTGGAGTTGCAAAATAATCGGAATTTCCCTAAAATTCGTTGCAATATATTAAGAATAACCTTTTTTGTCTCAATTCACACCTACCCGTCACATTTGCTGATTTTGGTCTTGGACCATCTAAGTGCTCCTGTTATTTCTGGTATTTGTACACAAGGATTACGTGTACCTAAATGCTTAATTTTTCCTTTTCTTTTTCTCACACTGCTGCTCGAACCCGTGCGTAAAGTGACCCTGTGTGTTAAGTTCTAGCATTCAAAAGTTGTGCAATATTGTTCTAGATACCAGTTACTTTATCACGCTAGGAAAATTTTATCAAGCATCTGCGCGAACATTATATAATCATACGAAAATTTTTGCTGGTGTTACCACAAAGACACTCCCAGGTTTATAAGACCTTTGCGTATGTGGGAAGTCCTTTTTCAGACATAAATTCGGCACCTTCTGATGATAGCACGAGTGCTGAAATAACGATGTTTTTGACGCCTGAAAGTTTTGGATATATATATTTTAGCACCTCTTACGACGGGAATATCTACCGCGGGAGTTTTCTTAGCCCCTGATTAGTTTTCACTCCGTGCCTGTGCGCAACAAACATTGGATAAGGCTAGGTACAGACCGAATAAGTGAGTTAAACTCAAAATGAGACATTTTCCTGCAATAAATTGTCATCGGCAGAAAACGGCAATTGAAACAACTACGTGGAGACAAATGACGGTTTTATCGGCTGTCGGCTATCATCGTGGCATCTTTGTATATGTGGCTCCTAAACGCTGTCAAAATAACATGTTTTTGAGTATTTCTCAGTAAAGTTCAGCAGATAATTTGAAAACCAAGCTCCACTTGCGACTTGCCGTTGCAGTCCTACAGAAGACTTGAGGCTCGTTCAGAATGTTCTGGAACCTCTTCAAAATTCCAATTGGTTTGTTGGTTAGTCAATGAATGCGATGGAATGAAAACGCTACATGCCACAAGATGTACAACAGACGGAGGCCGGTAGTAAAGAAGAAGCCACCAATGCGTTATAAAACTTGGATAAGAAAGGATAAGAATAGGGAAATAAAGAATTTTGGTGGTGCGTAAATGGTATACAAAGAGCAGAAATGGAGAAGAAGGAAAGGAAAAGTTGCTTAGAATATACACGCTGTAGTGCATGAATGTCGTAAAAGGCGACTAAAATTCAAATCTCATACGCGGGTTGTGCGCTAGGCTTGGGCCTCACTACTTAAAACGCTTACCAATGAAGAAAAACAATAATAAATCCTTCTTATAACGAGCAAGCTAAGCTTTTTCAGAACATGATTTGATGGCATGTATCTGAAATACCGTATTTTTCAAAGGAAGGTAATGAGGCCAGGTTGGCTTATGTCATCCTAAAGGACAACCTTATAAAGAAAACGCGAAGAACGGGTCAAAAAGGGGAATAGAGTCTTGCTACGTCTACCAAAAATTCTATAAGAAGGAACAGGATCTTCATAAATCAAAGAGAGGTTTTTAAACGTAACATTTGTCTTCGGCTCCAAGCTAAATTATGTAGCGGCCGACGTGAACAAGGACTTATTCTAAGAAATACTAACATCCGCCAGCGGGCTCAAGTTGATTGACTTCGTCACTGCTTGAGATATGATCATCTGCTGGCTTCGGATCGGAAAATACAAAACCAAAATGGATCATGCTGTGATCGACGGCAGTTATAGCACCAATATCGCTGGTCATCGAAAAAATTGCTCACACTGGCACATGGAAAGTTTGACGTTCAGAAGTTGCTGAGGAACCAGACAGCTGTTGATTACTCTACTCGGCTCTCAAACCTCCATACAGTCTTTGACCTGACAAAATAATCGATCTGTGGAAGAGCCTTCACTTACTTAGCCTTTGGTGCTCCCAATTGTCGTCAGTTATCGCGAACAAGGGATAACTCGCAGAGGCGGTTTGTTATCTATAAGTAAAAGGTTTGTTATCGACAGGTAATGGGTGTGATGTAAATTTCTTAACGACTAGTTATCGGTGTGTTGTAGAAGTTATCGATTTGTTAAAAAAAAGTTTTCGATTTGTTGTAAGAGTGTTTGTTATCCAGAAGTTGTCGGTGTATTACCGAAAAGCTATCGGATTATTATTGAGCAGTTATTGGTATTTTAGCAAAAAGTTATCGATATAATATTGAAAAGTTATCGATATAATATTGAAAAGATTTCAATTTATTTTCGAAAATTCATAAAATTCATCGAAAATTCATATCGATTACATTATATGTTAGTTAAAAGTTATCGAAATGTTACTTATGTGATATCGGCGTATTATTGATTTGTCCTCGAAAAGTAAGCGGTTTGGTATCGAAAAGTTATCGATGTGTTATCAAACAATTTTCGATGTGTTAGCAAAAAGTTTTTCATTATCGACTTCTTATCGGAGTGTTACCAACTGGTCATCGGCGTGTTATCAACGACTCAGCGAGTTGTTGTGAAACACATACCGAAAATTTTAATAAAATATCAATGACACCTCTATAATCCGTCGATAACAAGCCAATGAGAAACCAATAAGAAGCAATCACTCGATGATAATAATTGGCTATTGATAATGAGTCGATAATATAGTAATATGTGGCTGTTTCTGGTTCTTACCGAACAGAAGGCGACGAAGCTCTTATCTGAAAGTCCGAAATTGTTGGTTACTTGTAAATTTACCTCTATTGTGTTTGACTACAACCCCTTGTTACCTTAAAAACATTACTCCTCTAGGCATACAGCTGCATGTTTAGGCATCGAACTTTACGAATACTTGGTACTCAGGTTTTTTTTTTCGAATACGCGTGGCATATGCCATTGTTGCTAAATTTGCTAACACATGCCATTTTATGCATTTAATCTATGTATACGAGTATACCTTCATAAATATATCTAAATTTTTTTCTGGTATTCATATTTGCGCCATATATCATTTACAATCGAAACCCAAAATCCTCTTTACCCATATCATATCAGTTGTATATATACGAGTATATAAAAAAAATCACAGCTTGAAATGATATGGCCTGCTGACAGTAATTAAAACCTTGTTTTTTTTCTTCTATCATTTGGTTGCTAACAGAAAATTTGAGTATAAACACACATACTAATCTCACCACAAAAAAGCTAGCACCAAATTATAAATCGTTAGCAAATAAAAAGCTCGATCAACGGCGCACGCTCACTTGTTTGGTTGCTCGTTCAACTTGACATGCTGCCACACGGTCACATTAAAGCCCAGCGATATCTTTGCAATGCACTTGTATTGCTTGCTGTTGTTGTTTTCTGTTGGAAAGTCTGCTTCTTCTTCTACTGCATGATATTGCACTGATTTTTATTGGCTTCGCGGTAGGCAACAGAAGTTGATGATGAAAAATTAAGCAACGACAGGTACAACATAAAATTGCTGTGAGCCAACACACAAAAACAGCAACAAAAATGGCAATAACTTAAGCGGTGGAAGGGATGAGCATAAAAGCGTCATACTTTATCCCTTGAAAATGTGGAGAGACGAGAGAAAGAGGGAATATGCACATAAAGCGCCTATAAAAATCAAAAATCAAGTATGACATCAGTTGGCATAAAAATATTCTGGCAAAAAAAGAAAAACAAAGACTGCAACAACAAAAATTACTACTCAAATTAAATCAGCATTAAAAACTTAAAAACCTGTGACAACTGTTTGGGCTTCTTCTTGACATCAGGTTCAATGCAACCCAGTCCAGACGATCCACTTATATGTAGTGCAATGAGAGCATGGGTGTAGTCAAGTTAAAAAAAAATGTTGGTGGGAGTTTATTCAGACGAAAATATCTGTGAGTTTCAGCAAGTATTTCTGTCGACAGAGAAAAAGAGTTACCACCACTGAGTTGGGAAGGTCAGGTGGTCCTTTGCTGATCGTAATTGGAGAGAGTTGTCACGAAATAGGGAGAGCCTAAGTGGCAAGGTTCCAAAAGGACAGTGGAAGTGCCATTTCGGAGAATATCAAATTGTTGTTTTTGTATGCCTAGGTGTCACACTGGATAGAGCCCTCACGTGGAATGATCATTTGGATGCTATCCTAAACAAAGCAAGAAGAGCTCTATTTGCCTGTACTCGACTCTACGGCCAAACATGGGGGATATCTCGAAAAATGGTATACTGGACATTTAATACTGTCGTAAGGCTAATAGTCACCTATGCCTCCCTAGATTGGTGGCAGAAGGCCACGAAAAGAACGGCAACTGCAAAATTAAGCAAACCACATTGACTAGTTTGTATTGGCATAACGGGTGCGATGAGAACGGCCCCTCCTGATGCTCTTAGTGCTTTAGTGGGAATACCTCCCTTCCCTATTCTGATAGAGAAAGAGGCAACACTAGGCGCACTAAGACTTCCAAATATTTCTGAGTTGAAGCGAGGAAACATGATAGGGCATATGAAATGAATAAGAAAATTCATAGATTATCCCACATTACAACTGCGTGACCTAATGTCCCCTAAGCTCAGAATCTCACCGAACTTTGAAGTTTCCATTGAGGACAGGACCCACTGGAAAACAGGGAATCGCTATAATGACCCTGATTAAGAGGTGTGGTTCACGGATGGATCGAAATTCGTTGACGGAAGAACGGGAGCTGACATCTGTGTCCGAACTTTAAGAAATCGATACCAAAGGGATGCTACCCCGCTTTATTTCAGGCAGAAATCCGTGCCATAAAAGTGTGTGGCAGAGGATGTCTTCGGACAGGCTCAACATCGCAGAGCAACTGCATTATGTCGGACAGCCAGGCGGCCCTGTGTGCTTTGCAATCCAACACAGTTACATCTAAGCTAGTGGATAACTGCATTGAAATCCTTAATGATCTGGGAGCCAAAAACAAAGTTTTGTTAGGATGGGCTCCCGGACATCGCGGACAAGAAGGTAATGAATATTCCTATTACCTAGCAAAGCAGGGTGCTATAGCAGCATTCTATGGTCCAGGGCCCTTTTGTGGACTAACAAAAGCACACAGCAGGGAAACTATAAGTAACTGGGAAACTAAACAATTCAGATGTCACTGGGTTGACTGCCCAGGGAAAGACAGGCCAAACAGTTTATACTTCCGGCAACGAAAGTATCAGCCAAACTCATTAATCGAAACAGGGAGGAGCTACGAACTCTCACTGGGTACTATACGGGACACTTTTGTCTACGATATCATCTAAGTAAGTTAAATCTATCCGATACCCAAATTTGTCGTTTCTGTGAGCTGGAGGATGAAACGCCGGTTCACATTAACTGCGAATACATCGCCCTGGCTAGGCAGAACCTCTCCCATCTAAAGTGGTGTGACTCTTCATCCTTATGTGATCTGGAGTAAAAAGCCTAGAGGTACTTAGATATATAAAAAGCCTCCAGATACAAAATTAGGCTGAAAGGTCATGCACTATAGATCTGCACAAAGCTCGCTGTGCTTCCGGGCGTAGTAATTGTTGTTGTAGCAGTACTTCGACCCATCCAATATGTGCGATAAATAAATAATAAATAGATAAATAAAATAAAATAGCGGAAGGCCAAGGAAACTTGCAGTTTCAACAGGAATGCACCATAGTGTGAGGGATGTTAGAGGCGTTGGTTCCACATTACAATTGTAGAGATGGTTGGTGTCATGTGGGGACACATGCAAGCCGGACTTGCATTTTGTATGTAGGGGTTGATTCTGGATAGGTAAGAGTTTAACATGTTACAGTATCGAAGTTGAGCTAGAGTGACGCGCGTTTCCCTAGGGAGAATATCAAATTGTAAACAGTGTCAGTAGAAAGCACGTCGAGAAAAAAAAAGAATTGAAACCGATATCGCCTCTTAGTGCATTACTTTCACTCTAGTTTGGAACTAGTGCGATTCACTGCAAGGCAACTACTAACTTATTTACTTACTTAATTGGCTCTTAACTGTTTAAAGGGGTATAACCGTTCAGCAAAGCGTGCCAGTTGCTTCTTCGTAGTAATGCAGTTTCACGTACTATACCTGAGATCGTATATTTTGATGAGATCTTCGCACCCATTTGACCTTTTAAATTTAAAATCGGGAAACAAATTATCCAAGAAACCTCTTTAGAAGTGAAGCACGCTGATGCGCATGGTTCTTTAGAAAAGACGGATCAAAACAGTAGATGTACGAGATACCTTTCTGCCTTCAATGTTAGATACACAATAACCACGTAGACGGATGAGACTACTGTACTTAAATATCATTGCAAAAGTTGCATGGTTTTCGACTCCAAATTAAAGTGGAAAAGGAACGTTCAGATGAGGTCCATGAAAACCCAACAGCATACTACAATAGTTTTCGGTAGGAATTGGAGGCTATGCAATGCGAATGTCTGGTGGAAGGCGGTGGACAAAAAAAAAAAACAAACAACAGAGGGTTGGCAAGTTGCAAAGCCTAACTAGGGAGTAGCGTACTTTATGAAGGGTTGAATGTAATTTCATTTGATACATCTACAAATGGTCGTGCAGAGTTTGGTCCCGAGAGGTTACAAGACCAAGAGAATTCAACATGTAGAAATAACGTAGCAAGTGGGCGATTTAGCAAGATCATAAACGACCTAACATACGACAAGGGCTATATCATGGCAGTTGTTGACTTTCTGCTGCAGCATATAAGATATCCTTCCAGGGCAGAATAGGTGGGGGTCCGGACACTGGTAGGGATTCAAACGTACACAGTTCACTCAAAAGTGTTAAAGGGAACTGGAACTGGACTTTACTCAAAGTATCTGCAGGTGAACCACTCGTACTCATAACATACCTAACATCTGAGATGGATTATATCATGGCAGTTGTAGACTTTCTGCTGCAGAACATAAGATATCCTTCCAGGGCGGAACAGGAGAAGGGCCTAAACAATAACAGGGATATTTAAACCTACACAGTTGGCTCCAAAGTATTAAAGGTAACTGGAACTGGAGTATACTCAAGGTAACTGCAGGTGAATCACTCGCACCATATGGAGGTCTATGCCATAGAGATAGCAGCCAAACTGCTCCAGGAAAAACCGTTTTTAGCCGCCAATGTAGCGATCTTTGTTGATGACTTGATAAAGTGAAAGAATTGGCTAGGAAAGCTGCAGAAATCGACATAAGAGAGGCGAACCACTCCTTACGACCGCTGCTCGGTTATCTTAGCCACAGTATTGCTGTGGACCAGGCGGTATGATTGCGAGAACTTAAGGTCTTCATTAACTTATTTAGATAAGAATATAAGTAGCTTTCCTTCTCAAGCTGAACAAATCTGCAGTGAGAGTTCTACGGTTGCTACAGGACACTGCGTTATTCCAACGATAAACCGAATGAGAAGGAAAAGGGATCGATTTCACTGATCCCGCTCTATATACGCCCATGATTGCTGGCATACTTATATAACCTGCATAGCTTATAAAATCCAACACACTCACACATTTGATTGAATAAGGAATGTACTATTGTTAATACCGATATTTAAACATGAACAAAAAAAAAAAAAAAGAAACCCAAAAGCTGGCAGTGAAACCCTTTAAAATCGCGCGTAGAAATTATTGGCAAGTGATTTTTGCAGCAATGCAATACAATTTTTGTGATTTCAAAAAAACTTTAAAACCTATACAGACGCACCAAAGAATTCCAATACTAAAGCATATACATATGTGTGAGCGTACACGTGCGTTCTTACGCACAGTTGGTGATTGCGCATGCGTAGAGTCGAATGAAGGCATGTGATTTTGATTATTACCTGTTTATGTATCCTTGCTAACTTAAAATGCAGCAACTTTGTATTTTGTAAACGCTTGTTGAAGAAGATTTTTATGTTCCTAAATATGTATGTTTTTGTAACTTTGCAGCAATGTGTGTGTGCTCGTTAAGTTTGCAAGTTTGTTAAGAAGTTAAATTTTTATTGTTAATCTCGTATATGACGCTGAATGATAAATGCAACTTGACAGCCGTTTACGCTTGAGCGCCTTCTTTAATTTGCCCACACTTGTTCTCGAAGATTTCATGTGGTGTGTTACCTTTTTTTGGGACATCTTTTTCTCAAAAAATCATGTAGTGATACATAACTGCGCAGATATAAAAAAAAAAAGTTACATTCATGCCTTATTGTATTTCTTTACCTTCGTTGGTTTTTTTTTTTCGCAAAAGATTTAACTGCTCGTGATTGAGTTTTACATGATTTTTACGAGGTTGGGAAGTTCATCGTTATTAATGTTGACAACAAGAAAATGTTTTTTATGTCCAAACTATTATTTTCGGGCGGCTTTTATGGACCAATTATAGCGTGTTGTAGTTGCTTAACAGTTCTAGAGTTTGGCTTGCAAATTGAGTGGTTTTTATTTACCATTGAAAAACCAGATAAATATTTTATATACATACATAGGTACATACATACTGTGCCGAATATTAACATCACTATGCTGCTACTAAATAAATGCACAGCAACAATAAAGTAAGCAGCCACACTTACGTACAAGGCAACGATAAATATTCCACACACACATAATCAGCAACTCGAAGCGAATAGATATTTCACATACACATATTTAGTCATCAGCCAAGAGCAGAAATTGTTACTCGCACATACACAGGCATATAGCTAAATAACGAAGTATGAGATATAACTGTTCCAGAAGGCAACATCGTGAAAAGTCTACACCTTATGAGAAATATGCAAACGAGGCAACAGAGAGTACAAAAGCAGCGCAAGCTGGGGAATAATCAGTCAGTAGTAGTGAAGTATAATTAAATTTGTGAAGTACTACTCCCAAAGTAGTCCAAATAAAGACCATTTTGCAATACTGAATATTGGAGTTATTTATTCGACAGTTCAGCGATTCGAACATTGGCAGACGGTGTATCATTATCAGATACTTCCCAAAATTCGTTACAATATGTTTAGTGTCTATATATAAACATACTAGTCGTTATTTTTATAAAATTTATCATAGATCAAATTTCTTTTAAATTAAGTCACTTTCATTTTTCTCTGCCAATTTCAGTACGAAATTAGGATACCTTGCAATCGATTTTTTAAAAACTTAGCATGGAGCTAGACTTTTGATACTAGACTTTTGATACTTCTGAATCCAATAACATGCAGATAAGGTTGAACTGGCCGCTCAATAAAGAACTCACATGGACTGAGTGTGTGAATAGTGTTGCCAGAATTTGTTTGACGACCAAACGGAAGAACCCCAATCAGGTACCAGGACTTATGTTAAAGAATACCTACGTCCTATTGGCAAATACTAGACGTTTTCGGGGACAAAGCTAAATTGCCGCCTCTAGATCTGGCAACTCTGCCGTACCTACTGCTGCTTGATGGATCATATGCAGCTCCTGTCTTCTTATCATTTCTCCCAGGAGCATCTATTGCCGTTTCAGAGATCGGCCTTTTTATTACGTTCTATCACTTTATGACCGGGAACCCAGTATAGATGTATGGTCCAGCCTGAGCGATGTTTATCCAATGCTTTTTTGCATTCCACAATACTTCTTGATAAAGTACTGTGTGAAATTATTGCCTTAATCGCCGCTTAACAATATATATATTTAGCCGAATGTAGCTTATGACGCTTCCTCCAGAATTTCTGCTGCTTTCTTAACGGCTATAATTTCTGTCTGACAAACGCTGCAGTAATCTTGCAGCCTGTATGATCTACTTATTTCTGTATCGATATAGTAAACAGCAGACTCGACCCCTTCCATTAATTTGGAACCATCCGTATATACATGTATAGTGTTTTCTACCATTTCTGCACCCTGGCACCAACCTTCCGGTTAAATTGTGGCCCCAAGATCTCTTTCGAAGCTCAACCGAGTTGCAGTTGCTAATGCGATGTTTTTGGCCATTAGGTCTGCAGGCGAGATGTGTAGAATGGCTTGCAATGCTGCTGTCGCGGTAGTTTTGATGGCGTCAGTCATGCTAATCATTGATACTCTGCATACCCCCTCAAGGTTTTTGGTATACGTACTTTTTTGTGTGGCTGTCCACCAAACAAGAACTCCATAGTGAAGTATTGATTCCACAATTGACGTAAATACCCAATGAGATAGTTTTGTCGATAGGCCCCACGTGCATCCTAGCATCTTCTTGCATGCATACAGTGCCGCGGAGGCTTTGTTCGCTCTCTCTTCCACATCGAGCTTCCACGAACATTTTATATCTGGTATAACTCTTAGATATTCCGTGCTATATATTTCTTGTAGGGTTACCGCTCCGAACTTAAATTTAGTCCAATTAGAGATCTTATATTTCCTGGCAAATAATACTTGATTAACTCGACACCATATGCCCAGGCATGTACATCCCGAAGTACCTGATCCATCAGAGCTCTGATTGTTGTTAGGCATCTGCCGCATATGATGACTGAAACGTCATCTGCATACGCCGTAGGTTTGACAGGTCCTCCGTCGAACCGCCTAAGCAATTGGTTTATAACCAGCGTCCACAGCATTGGTGATAGACCGCACCCTGCCGCGTTTCTCTGTTTATAGGTGGGGTTGCCTCGCATAGGCCTCATTGCGATGTAATCATTCTGCAGCTTAACATGTAGCCGAACCAGTTTATTAAAACTGGATGAACTTCAATCGAGTTGAGACTGTCCATGATTGCTTTTTTCGAGACATTGTTGAAAGCTCCGGCAGTCTCCAGAAAAACAGTGAGAGCATATTCCTGGTGTTACAGGGGTATTCCTGCTAAAGTTTGATTTAAAAATTTTGACATAAAAATTGTAAAAATATTTATGGGAAATAAAAATATAAAAGTAGAGGGCACATTAATTGGATTGGAAAGTTGGCAGGAAAGGAGTCAACTTACTAATATATTGTGACGAATATTAGCAACGCTAAGGGATACTATCATCTCTAAGCCAATACTAAGCAGTGACTTGTATGCACATCAACAAATCAATCATAATGTCTATAAACATGTCCATACAAGCAGCGGAGAGCAACGCACAAACACATGCATATATCTGAGAAACTCGCAAAAGTAGGCAATCATCTGTGGAAGTATCACTCACACAGAGTATAAAAGGAGGTAAAGCTGAGAATCAGTAACCAGTTTGATTTAAGCACGCAATATGTTGAGAAGTAGAAGTGTTATTGTGAAGTACTTTAATAAAGGCTATTTTGCATTATTGAATAGTGGAGTTATTTTTTCAAGAGTTTAGTGATTCGAACGTTAGTAAAAGGTTGCAAATAAGAGGAATACCACTAAAATTCGTTACAGTATAGTCAATTAAATGCGTTCCACCTTTATATTTTTATCTTTCATAAATATTCTTATATTGAATCTACATTGAGATCCGACCTTCGTTGAAAGTTTCAGGTATTTAGCTCATGTAGAAGCTAATACAAAATTAAGCGAAAAAGTTTCCAAATTCGGACGAGATTTCTAAATATCTCGATACGTGCATTATAAGAGCGCTGTTATAAACCCATTGTTACTAAGTTTTCGATAGCGCGCCTATAAGTATTCCACACAATTAGGATGAAAAACATATAGAATTAGTATGTACCTAATAGTGCTTAAAGGAAAAGCAACAAAAAGGCAATACTTAGAGACTAATTTCAAAGCGAGCAGGGGACATTCATATGGCTGAGTGGATAAAGGCCTTTACACTAGTATAAAATATGAATGCTGGAGATTTCGAGTTCAATACTCAGCTCCCGAAAAGCTAGTTGATGAAGAAGTGAAATTCAGAAACATGTCCTAGTAACCATCGCCGTTTGTAAACTTTGTAATTTTCCTCTAATATCTACAAACAATAACTTTACGGCAAAAAATTGGACAACAATTTGGACCGAAAAGTTATCTATAAAATCTCGGTGACTCATTGGTTATCTTAGTAATTGAAACCAAATTCAAAACATTTCATTAGTAAATACCTAGACAGCTCATATAGCTTTAGTATTGAGTTGTCTCCATTTTACTGTCCATATTTAAATGTCTACCTTTTCATGGTGCGAAATATATATCTGCTTTTTACTGCTAGCCTTTCCTTTCATGTCCTACTGCGTAGCTGCATGTATTGGTAGATTTGACTATGTTCAGCGTATTTCGTATTCTGCATTTCGATTACGTTCCCGTTCTACGCTCCGCTTTGAGCTGCAGACATTGGTGATTTATCGGTAACCGTATCGGTAACCTTATAACAGCTGATTCGACCAACCTTATGAGAATCAATGCAATCGATTATTGGTGCCGCTAAGGTCGTAACCGTATCGTAGCCAACCAATTGGTTTTTGGTTTAGCGTCGTAACGATAAACAGCTGATTAGGGATACGACTACAGCGATACGACAATCGGAACCAATGACTACAGCTTTAAGCCCCCATTACTGATACTTAGCCTAGACTTGACTTGACTTGGCGTAAACTTGGCAACTTAGCCACGATTATACTCCACTTGGCGCATACAATCTGGCATCATAATCAGCGTTGAAATTTATTTTTAAATAAATGTCAATTTGTATGACAAAATGTCAAAAGGAAATGGAAACAAACAAATGGCATCTCAAAATGTAAACGTCACTTAGAACTTACATAGGAAATCAAAATTCAACAGACTTCTAAAGGCTCCATTACTGATACTTAGCATAGACTTGACTTGGCTTACGAACTGTCACTTACAGTTCTGTTAAATGAACATTGCATGTTACTGATTACTCAAAACTTAACTTGACTTAGAAGTCTGTTGAATTTTGATTTTCTATGTAAGTTCTAAGTGACGTTTACATTTTGAGATGCCATTTGTTTGTTTCCATTTCATTTTGACATTTTGTCATACAAATTGACATTTATTTAAAAATAAATTTCAACGCTGATTATGATGCCAGATTTTATGCGCCAAGTGGAGTATAATCGTGGCTAAGTTGCCAAGTTTACGCCAAGTCAAGTCAAGTCTATGCTAAGTATCAGTAATGGGGGCTTAAGTCAAGTTAAGTGTTGTCAAGTTTTGAGTAATCAGTAACATGCAATGTTCATTTAACAGAACTGTAAGTAACAGTTCTCAAGTCAAGTCAAGTTTATGCTAAGTATCAGTAATGGAGCCTTTAGTCGAAGTTGGGTATTCTGCATTACGACGGAATTGTAACGAGAAGAGGAGGAGCAAATGATTTTTCGAAATCAGCTGTTTGCACGGAAAAACGTTTATATTTTATTATCCACGCCGTTTTGTACAAAAAAAAGCAATAGAATATATTGCCGCAGTGTTACATTTTTTTGAGTGAAGTGCTTTCATAATTGTAAGTGTGGTTTTGTCGTTCTTTTTGCCAATTCCCTGCCGTGGCCACCAAGTTTTGTTAAATCGGATTCCTGCACGAATATAGTTGACATTTTCTGAATTTTAAGGATGCTGATTTCATTGCACTGGCCTAAAATACTTTATGAAGATATATATATTCTTTGCGCGATGATTGTTTTCGTTTTCGCTTCACCTTCCTCTACTCCGGCAGCTTGCTTTGGCATATATGTAACTGAACCCAACGAACAGACACAAATTATAGCTGTTCATTATAATGGAATCAATAGCCGCTGCATTATTTGTGGAGTTGGAAAGAAACACAAACGAAAATGGCCAGGCGAGAATGGAAAGGAAAATATTGCGAGATTTGTGTAATCCATTTGAGATGAGTGACGATTTGTAAGAAATTGGATTTAAAAGTGGTAAAGTTTAATGACTTAGTTTCTTATTTAGGTTCAAAAAAACTTTCGATTGAATAAGGATGCTTTCAAATATGTGTTAGATACTTTTGCTGGGCAAATTCGTCCAAGGACTTCGACATTGACATCTGCCCTTAATATTGTAGTAGCTGCTTTGAGATTTTTTGCAGAAGGCAGTTACCAGCATGGAATAGGGGCGGATTATAATATAGGAATGGGACAGTCAACAGTGTCAAAGTCACTGTCTACGTTTCTGGATGTAATGCAACCAAAATTATGTCCTCAGCATATAAAAATAATGAGGCCATCTGAAGAGTGCTTTCTGTATTACAACAGAAAAGGATTTTATGGCATAAATAAAAATAATCATCATCAAGCCTTTTACGTTTCTCAGCAAGTTTTACTTATATTTTTGTTAAAATTCTGTTATAAATTAATAAAAAAAATAAAAATAAAATATTTTTCCGCCAATAAATTTACAACTTAGAAAAACGGAACTACGATCGAAATGCAGAATAAACAAAATCGAACGATTCGAAATTGAATCGAAGGAGATTGGAACACAGAATACCAAAGTTGCCAAATCGAAAAAATTCCAATCCAAGTCGAAGTGCTGAATAGGGCTAAATATTCAATAAAAAAAATTTCACTCACCATTTGAATAATAAAATCCGCCACTTACAGCGCAATTACCTCCCACAAGAAATAACAATTTGAAATGTGTGTATTTTATCGTTTTTTAAACTTTGATAGTTTCGGGTACAAAACAAAGCAGAAATTTAAATTAAGTGAGGCTTGAATAAAGCCAAAAAATATAAGAATTAATTTGTGCAGAGCTTCGAAGGGTGTGTAGCTGAATAGAATTGCAAATAGTTAAAATGGGACACATGGTGAATAGTAATAGATGACATACACACATAGAATAAAAAGATGTTTGGCATGCAGATAGGTATAGAGTTGTTTCAGTAGTACTAAGTTTAATTCTGTAAACCATTTTACTAAAGATTTATTATTATTTGAGGTGGGGTGTTTAAAATCCCTGCAGCTAATCGCACTAGCTCCGAGCCAGCACAGAACTATCGCGGAACAGACGGTACTGGCTCTTATTTTGACCCTTCGCAGTACTTTCAATTCGCACTTTTTACTTTGTGTTGCCCATGGAAGACGTTCAGACTTCAGTGCTGTTGGAAGAATTGTGGCAACCAACTTTCCCGCTTCTTGTGCATACGCACACAACTAGCAAATATCCAAAATAAACGATACAACTCCAGTTATCGCTTCGACTTTGCGAAGGCCAATTTTAAAAAATTAAATCGTGATCTATCTCGAATAGTGTGGCCAATATTTAATGCTGATGTGGAGCAAAGCGTTTCTTACTTTTACAATACCATTTACTGTCTTTTTGAAAAATACGTACCTAAGCGGATTTGTGTACATTCCGATACAAGCCAAGTATGGTTCACTAAAGAGCTGAAAATTTTAAAGAATAAAAAGTCTCGATCTTTCAAGTTGTTCAAAAGACGGGTTTACATAACCATTACTTACAGTACTCGATTCTACGCTGCAAGTATTTTCAATTGAACAAAAAGTGTTACAAAGCTTATCTGTGTAAAATGAAAAGAAATATAACTTGCAACCCGAAGGCATTTTACGGATTCATAAACTCTAAACGCAGGGTGAAAGGGTTTCCATCATCCATGAAATTCCAAGATAATATTTCCAGCGATGACCAAGAGATCGCCGACTTCTTCTTCTTTTTCAAATCAAATTACTCTATTGAGACCAACGTTTCACCTAATGAATACCCATACCATATTGATTCATGTTATTCAATCAGAGCTCCATTTATATCTTCAGAAGATGTATTATCTTATTTAAAAACTTTAAAAGTATCATATTCATACGGCCCCGACAGGATCCCGACACACTTTCTTAAAAAATGTGCTGCAAACATCTATCAGCCGCTAACAGATTTATTTAATTTATCTTTAATTTATGGCGTTTTCCCAACAATATGGAAGGAATCTTTTCTTATTCCGCTTCATAAAAATGGAAGCAGGTCCTCAATAGAAAACTACCGGGGCATAGCAAAGTTATCCGCTATCCCAAAGTTATTTGAGGCTATTGTTACCTACCACCTAATATTCTCTATTTCCCCCATAATTGCAAGCTCGCAGCATGGGTTCTGTAAGGGCAAATCACCTATCACCAATTTGCTAGAATTTACCACCCACGTTTCTAATGGATTTAGAAAAGGCCTTCACACTGATGTAATTTACACCGATTTCAGTAAAGCTTTCGACAAAGTATCACACCCATTACTTATTCATAAGCTCAGTCAACTCGGTTTTCAACCCCGTCTTATATGTTGGATTTCTTCGTATCTTGGTTATCGTACGCAAAAAGTTATCTTTAAAAATACACTTTCTGGGGTCATCAATGTTTCTTCTGATGTTCCTCAGGGCAGCCATCTTGGTCCGATTCTGTTCTTGTTGTTCATAAACGATATATCTGGTACAATTAATTACTCAAAAATCTTGATGTACGCAGACGATGTAAAACTTTTCAAATCAGGTGCCTCGGTTGAGGAACATTCCTTGCTTCAAATGGATTTAAATCACTTGGTTACCTGGTGCAATGTAAATTATATGCCGCTCAATCTCAAACAATGTAAATTTATGTGTTTTTCTCGGAGAGTTTCGCCACCAGCTTCATATACAATTAACAACTATAGTCTAGAAACTGTAAATAATTTTATTGACTTGGGAGTCATGATGGATTCCAAACTTAGTTTCAATCTTCATATTAATGCTACAGTGAATAAAGGCAAAGGTGTTTTTGCATTTGTTAAACGGTGGTCAAAAGAATTTAACGACCCCTACATAACTAAAGCACTTTTTACAACATTAGTTAGGCCAATATTAGAATACGGCTCGATAATTTGGAATCCGCGTTATCAAGTCCATGCAGACAGTCTCGAATCAATACAAAAACAATTTTTACTATTTGCCTTAAGAAATTTCCAATGGGACTCTTTAACTAATCTTCCACCTTATACTAATCGATTAAAGCTTATCCATCTTCCAACTCTTGCTAGTCGAAGGGAAATGCTTGGTGTAATATTTATGACAAAACTTTTAAATGGATCAATTTCGAGCCCATTCCTTCTGAATGAAGTGAACTTTTACGTTCCCTCTCGGACATCGAGACACTTCAAACCTCTTCTGCTGAAACAATGTAGAACGAATTTCGAACAAAATGAACCTTTTCGGCGTTTATGCCAAGATTATAACTCTCACTCAAACACATTTGATAGCTCGGACTCCCTTTTTTCTATAAAAAAGATTGTTCTCACCTCTCTAAATTAATGTATAATACGTTTGCTTCTGTTCTCTTTAAGTATTACGCTTGGCTGATGAAATTTCTTCTGTAGCTGAGCAGTCTCAGATCATGACGCTTGACAAACCGCTGCCCATCAAAGACTCGGCAAAATATAATTGGCCCGAACACCCGCACCCGCCATAAGTTCTACCTGAGGGATAAAGTACACTCTCAGCAAACGAAAATCATGATCTACAAGTCATTTATCTTACACTTCCTGCTACAAAGTGCAAAAGCATGGACCATGACATATTCGGATGAATCGGTTCAGGGAGCTTTGCAGGAGAGAGAGCGTTGGCGACAGCCAGTACCGGGGAAGATTTAATCATGTGCTGTACGAGCATTCGCTCACATCAACATAATCCAGCGAATCAAAACGCAGGGGCTAAACTGGCTACACCATGTTATGCAAATGAAAGGTGATGCTCCGGGTAAGAAAGTATTTTTATCGTAACCCGCCTATGGCAGCAAAAATAGCGCGTTGCCCGCTCTCCTATGGAAGGATCAGGAGGAAAACGATTTAAATTCCCTTGATGTGACCAATTGGCGCCAGCTAACCCAGCGAAGAAGCGGCCGATTCGCCTTGGTTTAAACTGTGAGCGTCAATTAAGTAAGTATATATGTGTATTGTGCTCGAATCACCGTGATCAAGCGTCAAAACCTCTTGGCTTCTCTCGTTTGCATGCATAAAAAATAATTCAAAATATTTCTTGAGTGTTTACTTTAAAACTGCTTAAGTATAGCCTCTTAAAGTTGATCAGTATTGAGGGATTGATCATAGTTGAAAAATGTAGCCATGGTAAGCACGTTGCGCTGTTGATTATCACGAGCTTTTCAAGTTATAACATTTTTATATCTCGATTTAGGACCGTAGATCCCATTTCGCCTTGATGTGTGGGCTCAACAACTTTTGCTTGAGTATAATAAAAAGCTACGTCTACAGTTTAGAAATTTTTCAGTTAATTGGATAGTACTGACATTTCTGGGACCTGCAAAAAAAATAGCCAACCAATAAAAGTCACTCCTAATTATACTCAGCTGAGCAGAGCTCACAGAGTATATTAATTTTGTTCGCATGACTGTACCCCGTAACGGCTAAACTAATCGAGATAGATATAGACTTCTATATGTCAAAATGATCTGGACGAAAAAAGAAATTCATTTGGCCATGTCCGGCCGTCCGTCTGTCCGTTAACACAATAACTTGAGTAAACTTTGAAGTGTCTTAATGAAATTTGGTATGCAGGTTCCTGGGCACTCATCTCAGGCCGCTGTTTAAAATGAACGAAATCGGCCTATAACCATGCCCACTTTTTCGATATCGAAAATTTCGAAAAACCCGAAAAAGTGCGATACTTCATTACCAAAGACGGATAAAGCGGTGAAACTTGGTAGGTGGGTTGACCTTAAGACGCAGAATAGAAAATTAGTAAAATTTTGGACAATGGGCGTGGCACAGCCCACTTTTAAAAGAAGGTTATTTAAAAGTTTTGCAAGCTGTAATTTGGCAGCTGAGTACGTAATGTTCGGTTACACCCGAACTTAGCCTTCCTTACTTGTTAACTTTAACATCTTGTATGCATACACTTTATTTTAACATTGTCAGTTGTTTTGGAGGTAAACCGTGTTCAAATAGTACTTAAAATTTTCTAGAAAATACGAGCTGCGATCGAACAAACTTTCCTCCCAATTAGAATTAAGATTTTTAAATTATCATGTGGCTGATACGCATGTGCAGCGGAACACCGACCCTCGCTAATATGGCGAGAAGGACATGTGCAACCTAGGCATCCATATGTTTGCAACGAAATATGTGGAACAAATGTTGTTTACGACTTTGTTTTGCTGGAAATAACCAAAACTCAAATCCATACAAACTTTGTATACTTCTTACATAGCTAAGCAACAACAATATACATATACATCCATATTTATTGTTGTTATTCCTAAGTGAATAGGGTCAGTAATGTGGAACACCTTGCAAATGTATAAATTTTAGCTATACTCGTATTCCCTATAAAGCAATAACAACGACGCCAACAACAGCAGCCGCCGCTTTACCTTCAAACAAACAATTGAAAATCTCTTGCATTTGCTTACTGATTGTTCTTTTCCACGAATGTAAATCAAAGCGTAACGTGCAAATACTAATAAAAAATAAGAAGCAAAATTAAAAACGAAACAAATGCTGAGCGCAGCAAAAAAAAACAAAAAATATGCATAAAAGGACTAAGGACATGTGCATGCAACAGATTGTATTAAACGACTAAAGCAAATGTAGAGAGCAGGTAGTTAAAGTGTATTTCTACAATAACAACAACTAAAGCACTTAAAAACATTTGAAACTTCACAACAAAAAAATCCAAATTTCAAATCCAAATCTGCGTAGAATCAGTCTGCTGATGCTTATCCTGACGCAGGTTGCAGGATATGCAGCGATAAGCCGAATGAAATTGAAAAACAGCTCAAATAAATGTGTAGCATAAATAGCAACAACAACAGAGCACTGAGGGAGGGATGCTAATACGAAAGAATCTATGTGAATGCCAGTATTTTGTTGGCAAATGCAACAAATGAAACGAATCACGGCACAACAGTCGGTGGTCGGTTGCTGTGGATGATGACTATTGTTGTTGTTGCTTTTTTTCTTTTGGTGCAACAATTGTGTATTTGTTGGCTGAGTTGACTTTGCAGCAGGTAGGCTAACCAATTTTTTTGTGCAGCTTGTGTTAGTTGTTGGCGTAGCTGAAGCAACAGGCTGCCGTACATACAGTGTTCGGCGATGAATTGGAGTCAGGAGCATTAGAGGTATCTTGAAGTTAATAACCCCCATGAAATTCACCTGCCTTTATACTATATATACCACCGATCTCTATGTTTCTATATGCTATATATGTACGTAAGCATTTGGTGAAATTTGAAACTTCTATCTGTTAAAATGGTGTAGAAATTTCGAAAAGTTTCTTATATGAACAATCGGTTGTAGGGGACATATGCTATATATACAACCGATCTCTTCGAAATTTCCAGACAACACTATTTGCTATATACGAAAGCATATCTGACCCGGTCTATGAAAAGATGGCTTATGTCTAAAAAAAACAGCTGATTACAGCTGTTTCTCGCAAAAAAAAAACAGCTGTTAACAGCTGTTTCTCGCAATTTCCTTTTTGAGTCATAAGCCACCTTTTAATAGACCGGGTGGCATATGGTGAAATTTGAAGGTTCTAGCTGTTAAAATGGTGCAGAAATTACTAAAAGTTTCTTATCTGAACAATCGGTTGTTTGGGATATATGCTATATATTCCACCGACCTCAATCATTTCTTCAGGCAACAATATGTACAATATCCGAAAGCATATGGTGAAGTTTGGTGCTTCAATCTGATAAACTGAAGAAGATATGACAAAAATTATCTTTTCTGAAAAATTGGTTGTATGGGGGATATATGCTATAGTGGTCCGATCCTGCCGGTTCAGACAAATGTCTAATCGTACACCTAAATATACCCGCTCACCAAATTTTATCAAGATATCTCAAAAATTGAGGGACTAGTTTGCATAAAAACAGACGGACGGACATAGCTAAGTCAACTCAGCTCTTCATCCTTATCATTTCGGTATACTTATTGGTGGGTCTATCAATCTTTCTTAAAGGAATTACAATTTTGAGATTCGTGACAAAGTTAATATACCATTTCATTTTCATGAAAGGTATAAAAAAGGCCAGCCTACGCTACAAAGTTTTTGTATAAAGTACTTTAAAGTGAGACATTCAGTTATTTAAAAGCTGCGAAGAATAATAGGCGAGTTTTCTGTACCTTCATAAAGACGTTTAGCTCGGAATTCGAAGCGAACAGTAATATGATCGGAAAGCTGCTACAACGTAACTTTATTAATAAATTTTTTCTTACTTACTCTTTCTCGAACGAAACGATCCGATAGGCCAACTTCCTTTCCATTGCTCGCATTAGAAGGAACGTGGAAAAAGATAGAATATGGAGAGAAATACTTTCGTAGTGCTTGAAAAATCACTGTCGAGAAGACGGCATGGCTTGAGAAATGAGAAATGTTATAAAATATTACAATATAAATTTTCTGGATACCCGAACTTAGGACAACCGATTTGGTAGACGCCCAACTATATACGCCCCTTTGTAACATTTACTTGAGTGGGAGAGAAAGAGGAAAGGCCCAGAGAAGCCTAAGTTACATTGTCTGCATTCCTTGACACCGTCAAAGGATTTGTAACTCTACTCTTCTCTCATCATAATCTGAAAGCGGCCTGGTAGTTCCCATTTCATTGCAGATTTGGAGAGTTTGAAAAAGAAGCGTACTTCATTTTAACCAAACCTTACCATTAGGCAGTTGAAACTTTGTCCTCATACCAGTCGGTCTAAACAATAGGTTTACAACAATTAAAAGTGAATGCCCTTTTCTATACGCAATGAGAGCACAATTGTGCTATGGAATGCAGACCCCTGGTCTACAGCGATACAGTCCCCTAAAACATAGCGATTTTCTTCTATCCTCATCATACATTCGGAAAGTTTTCTGTCCAGGTTACCAATGATCTTTTACTATCGGTATTGCTGGGCTCTAGAAGCCTGCAAAAATGTATGCATATGCTCAGAAGGCGCCATATATGCCTTAAACAATTTCCGATTTTATCGCTTTTGACTATAATGCCTGACAGGGCCAAAAGCGAAGTGGGAAAGGGTGATAAACTTTTGAAGCTTCAGTCAGATTTGTTTTTCAGATTCAATAAATTTATAGCGGTTTTGCGTAGATGAAGTTGATAGTTTTGTATTCGGACAGCAGTTCTTAAAGACCAAATATGGCAATGCTACAGCTCCAGCGGGGCTAACGAATTAGAATGTTCCCTCGGTAAGGCGTACCTGTTGCAAGAAGCGACTTAAATCCTTCCATGCGAGTGGCTGAAAATCCGCGGCTTTCGGGAAAGGACCAGAAGCTACTAGTACTTGAACGTACCAGAACTACAGAGAAATGTTTCGAGCGGTTGCAAAAAGAACAATACACTCGAATTTCTAAATTTCAATATAGAAGCAACTTTGTTAGTCTAAGGTTGCAAGACCTACACATAATTTTCGACACTTTACAGCCCCGCGCTTGAACCCACGCCTTTCCCGCCTTCGCTTAATCTCGCCCAGTCTAATTGGGACGTCTACGGAGCAAGCTTCAAAGGATGTGGCCTTTTTAGCTAGTTCATCCGCTTTTTCATTTCCATCTATTCCCATATGCCCTGGGACGCAATATAGATGTATGCTTCTCCCTGTCCCGATTCTCTCCAGAGACTCCTTACACTCTAACACGCATTTATATGTTGTGCTACGCCAGATTATTGCCTTAATTGCTGCTTGACTGTGAATATAAAAGTTAACACGGTTGTAGCTTAAGCTATTCTCTTCAAGTGTTTCTACTGCTTAGTTACGGCTAATATTTCTGCTTGGTAAACGCTACAGTAATACGGCAGCCTGTAGGATCTGTTTATTTCCGGATCAGCAGAGTATACCGCAGACCCTACTTCATCCACTACCTTGGAACCATCTGTGTACACATGTATCGCCTCGTTCGCTATTTGAGCACCCTTGCGCCAACCGTCAACCTCTATTGTGGCCTTAAGATCTCCCTCGGTGCGCATATAAGGAATCAGGTAGTCTGTTGGTCTTGTGATTTATGACGCTATACTACTATGGCCGTATGGTCGGCCCTCAAGCGGTCCCGAGGCACCGAGCCTGGTTGCAGTTGTTAACGCTATGTTCGTTGCTACCAGGTCTACAGGTGGAATGTGCAGAATGGCATAAAGTGCAGCCGTCTGGGTTGTCTTCAGGGCTCCCCTAATAAAAGAGTTAAGTATTAATCACAGCTTTTGGCACTCCACACAGCATTGCCCGGAACAAAGTCTTATTTAGTGCTATAGTTTAATAGTGTGAGTCGTTAATAAACTGTCTTACGCTTATTCGGCTAACAAATTGGTTTGTCGCCCGTGTTGGTGATTTCGCCATACTTTGTGCACCTTACAACCTTTCAAGTAAATAGAACACTGAAAGACATTGTGCTAGTAAAATCAACAAATCGGTTCTGTTGTTTGTGACTTAAAGGAGATTCGGTGAAATTGAACGAATTATGGTTAATTCCACCGAGTTCTTTGTCAAGCGAACAAATTAGTTTAGTAATTTCAACAGAAGAGAAATTGTCGCTCTTAAGTTAACAAAATTCTGTAAAATAGACAGATTCCTAATAACTCTAACTGACTTTTCTGTTAACACAACTGATCTCACTGGTCATTTCAACAGCGATAAACAGTCAATACATGAGCAAATTTCAAAGAGAATTTTACACTCACTGCGCTATCTAATTTGTACTTATGACGATGGTGCCACTTGTGAAAAAACACCAAAATAAGAAAACCACCAAATCGAAAAAACACACAAAATGGGAAAACAACAAAAAACTAGTTTTTGAGTTATCAATACAAAACGAAAAACCCCTTTTTTGAATTTACTGTGCAAAAAATTATGAGATACCGGGACACCTATTTATCGGGTACAATTTTGCAACTTCTCCTCCAAGCGAAATGCAAAATTGCGCCCTCTTGTTGCAAAAGTTTTGTTTGAACGAAGAGGATTTTTCCAAAGTTAGTAACATTTTGTTCAAGTTTTTGCGAATTTTCACTCACGCAAACGAATCTAATAACATAATAAAAAACATAATTTTTTAGTGTTGATGTTTCCGACAACTTAAAGTTTTGAGATGTTTTGGAATCGTTTCAACTTAAAGTGTTACGAAAATTAAACTTGCCGAATTACATGTAAAGTTACTCCAGTGGTGAATTACCTTCCTGCGATTTGATTATTTACTTTTCTATAACTTAGAAGTTCTCTATTTAAAATGTTATGTCAAACATTTAACAATCAATTGTGGCAACTACATGCGAGAGGAGAAATTGAGAATGAGCTGAGCTGCAACTGAAAGAATTGAGAATCAGCTTTGTGACTCCTATTTTCATTTCTATTTAAAAAGCGAAGTTCAAAAATATAAATTAAATAAATTATAAAATATTAAATTTGGTGAACGTGTGTTTAATAAAACAAAATAATAAAGTGTATAATGTTTAATGTGTGCCAGCATATTTGATGTACGCACAATTGAAGTTCGGTTAGTAAATGTGTAAATATGTATGGATATGTAGCAAGCATGAGTATTTTTGTATTCACATATTTACGTATGTATATGGCAACATAGGTATGTACTTTCGTACAAAGTTGTCGCAACAACTTTTTTTGTTCATTTGATTAGTAGTCACGGTCAATTACGAACCAACGATTTGTGCGCATTTGATTCAATATCTTGTTGCGATGGATAACAATTGACAGAAATTTCGGTTGAATAGACCCGTATTTCGGTTGATTTTACCAATCTGTTTCTTTCAGTGGAAGCTAAATAACAAAATTAAAAAGAAATTTCGAATTCGGGTTATCACTTGAGTATTAGTGCCTGTAGTTGAATCTATTAAGTCCAGCTCTCACATTATGTGGGATGGAATTCCATAATCTAACAGCGCTAATGAAAAATAGTCTAGATGGGGTTAATTAATTAATTAAAACTTAATCAATCATCGTAAGTAACTTAGTTATTTTTTTATTTACTTATATATTAATTACCTTACTTATATAAAATATATAAAGTATTGCGAAAGCGATCTTTTGGAAACGAAAAGTCTAAATATTTAAGTTTAAAGAACTCACTCAAAACTCTTGTAATCGGAGTTTTTAAAATACCTACATTAAAGAAATCAGAACTGCGAAGAGCTTAGGCAAGTATGTTGAATGAGATTCTTTCGAGGAGCACTGGGCAATCGAATTAAGTCATAGATAAAGTACAACGAAAACATTAATTCTATGTTGATTAAATGATTTTATATTAATTAATAAACATCGCGCTTCATAAGACGGGATGGGATCCGAGAAGCGCAAGCTACATAAAGCATAATGAATGGATACTTTCTGGTTCCGTTCAATTCTTGTAACATGACAATGATAATACGGGGACCAAATAAAGCAAGCATACTCATGTTTGGAACGCACAAACGGCGAATATAGGAGACTTGGTGTATAAGGGTTGCAAAAATCGGAGCTATAACGCCTGACGAGAGCAAACATTGCATATGATTTACTAATGACTAAGTTTATGTGACTTATAAAAACACTGAATTTTTTTTATCAGGATTGCATGAGAAACCCGAACAAATGCCTTAGAAAAGTCTGTATAAACAGCGTCAAATTGATAACCTGAATGAAACGCTGCCATACAGTCCTCACAAAATACGGCTAAGTTAGACACTGTTGAGCGCCCCGGGAAAAGCCTTGCTGTTCTGGACATACAATAATCTTAACAAAAAAAAAGTAATTTATGTTGAATTGTACATTCAAAGAGCTTCGCCGTAGAGGAATGTTTTGATATGTGCCTACAATTGCTTACTCATTTTTATTGCCGCTCTTCAAAATTGGTGCGATGAAAGCCAATTTCCAGGCGTCAATAAACATTCCCGAAAATTGAACTGTTAAAAACAAGTAAGAGTTGATGAACTAAGGCATCACACTGCTTATACAAAACCGCAGACAAGTAATCAAAATCAGTCATCGAAGCCTCGCGCATCATAAATATATTACCAAGCTCTGTCAAGCTCCCAAACCAGGAGAAATTATATAAATGCTCTATTTCATTGCACAAAACTGTATTTTTTTTAAAACACATGTGTACTTGTTTGTAAACAGCAGGTCTTATTCGTATCCTTACTTCAATGCTCTTTAGAGAGAAATTATTTTTTTGGCATTTAAATCCTAATAGAATTTCATCGACTGTGTTAAACTCAAAAATTCCATAGTAGATATATACATATATATGCATCTATGTTTGTATGAACATATGTGTATGTGTATATTTTTATTCTTGTTACAGCTGTTCTTTAAAAAACACCAAACTATTAAAAATTGCAACTGCTTTAGATTTGCTGGAATGTAACTGTACTTTTGTATCGATAATCTTCGAGCAGCTGGTCGAACAATACTCTCAAACTAGCAGATTGCAGTAAACATACAAATAAAATCTCCACAAGTCTAGCCTGAAGTATTTTTGCGTGGGCTCAACTAAGTACTTCTGAACTATAGCGCGGAAAGCGTAAGTAGTCGCTCAAATTTTTCCTCATTGTAGATATGTATGTAGATGATAATAGAACGAATTCGCCAAAATTATGTTTTCGGAATAGCATTGGCGTCACCAGCAAAAGGGATTGAAATGTTTGAAAACTGAGCCTGTTATCGACCCTTTATAAACTCGGTAATGTTTCACAACCTGTAACTCAAAACATTCGGTGAAGATGATCTGCATGCAATAACGACGCCTGCACAAGAAGGTACCAAGTCGGTTCATTAACACATTCACTTTTATAAAAAAGTTGCAGTGAACTAAAAATTTAGTTTGCATTGTCCGTACTACTACTACACTAAAAGAAAAAGACTAGTAAAATCAACCGAAATACGGATCAATTCAACCGAAATTTCAGTCAATTTTTATCCATTGCAACAAGATGTTGGTTGAATCAACTGCGCACAAAGCGTTGATTCGTAATTGACCGTTTTAGTAGTCAAATGAACAATAAAAGTTGTTGCGACAAAAAAATAAATAAATGTAAGGCGCGATAACCTCCGAAGAGATCTAAGGCCGAGCTTCTCTTCCAATTTGCGTCGTGTTCCTTTTTAATTTTTCGTACAAATTGGCGGGACGGGACCTACTTGTTTTATGCCGACTCCGAACGGCATCTGCGAGGCAGATGAGTTTTCACTGAGAGCTTTTCATGGCAGGAATACACTCTGAGTGCTTGCCAAACATTGCCGAGGGACGAATCCGCTTAGAAAAATTGTCTTCTAATTGAAAAACCTTATTTCTAAATTTTGATGTTGCTTTGCCCGGGGTGTGAACCCAGGGCATTCGATGTGGTAGGCGGAGCACACTACCATCACACCACGGTGGCACTTAGTAACCGAACTTCAATTGGGTGCACATCAAATATGCCGGCACACATTAGACATTATACACTTTATTATTTTGTTTTATTAAGCACACGTTCACCTAATTTTATATTTTATAATTTATTTAATTTATAGTTTTGAACTTCGCTTTGCAAATAGAAATGAAAATAGTAGTCACAAAACTGTTTCTCAATTCTTTCAGTTGCAGCTCAGCTCATTCTAAATTTCTTCTCTCGCATGTAGTTGCTACACTTGATTCACCACTGGAGTAACTTTACATGTAATTCGGCAAGTTTAATTTTCGTAACATTTTAATTTGAACCGATTCCAAAACAACTCAAACTTTTATGTTGTCGGAAGCATCAACATTAAAAAAGGATGTTTTTTATTATCTTATTAAAAACGTTCGCGTGAGTGAAAATTCGTAAAAACTTTGGAAAAATCTTGTTCGTTCAAACAAAACTTTTGCAACAAGAATGCGCAAATTTGCATTTCGCTTGGAGGAGAAGTTGCAAAATTGTACCCGATAAATAGGTGTCCCGGTATCTCATAATTTTTTGCACAGTAAATTCAAAAATTGGTGTTTCGTTTTGTATTGATAACTGAAAAACTAGTGTTTTGTTGTTTTCCCATTTTGTGTGTTTTTTTTTCGATTTGGTAGTTTTCTTATTTTGGTGTTTTTATTTTAACAAGTAGAGAGCGCAGTGAGCGTAAAATTCTCTTCGAAATGTGCTCATGCATTGACTGCTGTTCGCTGTTAAAATGACCTCTAAGATCAGTTGTGTTAACAGAAAAATCAGTTAGATTGACTAGGAATCTGTCAATTTTACAGAATTTTGTTAACTTAAGAGCGCCAATTTCTGTTCTGTTGAAATGACTAAACTAATTTGTTCGCTTGGCAAAGAACTCGGTCCTTATCCCTGTGAGGCCACTCACCTCATTCTCATTCAACCTTTCTTCTGTCATTCTCTTTCTTCTTCCTATTTTTTCGCTTTCCTTCAACCACTCCCACTGCCAACTCCACTCTTACCTACACGCGCATTCTCACTCCCATTACTACTTCAAGTGGCGACATTGGTCACTTGAACTCAAAACTAATTTTTTGTTTAAATATTTCACTGAAAGAAATGGTGCTAGTAAAATCAACAAATCGGTTCTGTTGTTCTGGAGATTCGGTGAAATTGATCGAATTATGGTTAATTCGACCGAGTTCTTTGTCAATCGAAGAAACTAGTTTAGTCATTTCAACAGAAGAGAAATTGTCGCTCCTAAGTTAAAAAAATTCTGTAAAATTGACAGATTCCTTGTCAATCTAACTGATTTTTCTGTTAACACAACTGATCTGACAGGTCATTTCAACGGCGATCAACTGTCAATACATGAGCAAATTTCAAAGAGAATTTTACGCTCACTGCGCTCTCTACTTTGCACTTATGGCGATGGTGCCACTTGTTAAAAAAAACACCAAAATAAGAAAACCATCAAATCGAAAAAACACACAAAATGGGAAAACAACAAAAAACTAGTTTTTCAGTTATCAATACAAAACAAAAAACTCTTTTTTGAAGACACCTATTTATCGGGTACAATTTTGCAACTTCTCGTCCAAGCGAAATGCAAAATTGCGCCCTCTTGTAGCAAAAGTTTTGTTTGAACGAACATGATTTTTCCAAAGTTAGTAATATTTTGTTCAAGTTCTTACGAATTTTCACTCACGCGAACGAATTGAATAAGATAAGGAAAAACATCATTTTTTAATGTGATTTTTCCGACAACATAAAAGTTTGAGTTATTTGGAATCGTTTCAACTTAAAGTGTTACGAAACTTAAACTTGCTGAATTACATGTAAAGTTACTCCAGTGGTAAATTACCTTCCTGCGATTTGACTCTTTACTTTTCTATAACTTACAAGTTCTCTTTTTAAAATGTTACGTCAAACACTTATACTACAAGTTTTGTTCGAAACAATCAAGTGTGGCAACTACATGCGAGAGAAGAAATTGAGAATGAGCTGAGCTGCAACTGAAAGAATTCAGAATCAGTTTTGTGACTACTATTTTCATTTCTATTTGCAAAGTGAAGTTCAGAACTATAAATTAAATAAATTATAAAATATAAAATTAGGTGAACGTGTGCTTAATAAAACAAAATAATAAAGTGTATAATGTCTAATGTGTGCCGGCATATTTGATGTGCACCCAATTGAAGTTCGGTTACTAAGTGCCACCGTGGTGTGATGGTAGTGTGCTCCGCCTACCACATCGAATGCCCTGGGTTCACACCCCGGGCAAAGCAACATCAAAATTTAGAAATAAGGTTTTTCAATTAGAAGACAATTTTTCTAAGCGGATTCGTCCCTCGGCAATGTTTGGCAAGCACTCAGAGTGTATTCCTGCCATGAAAAGCTCTCAGTGAAAACTCATCTGCCTTGCAGATGCTGTTCGGAGTCGGCATAAAACATGTAGGTCCGGTCCGGCCAATTTGTAGGGAAAATCAAGAGAAGCACGACGCAAATTGGAAAGAAGCTCGGCCTAAAATCTCTTGGGAGGTTTTCGCGCCTTACATTTATTTACAACTTTTTTTGTTCATTTGCCTACTAAAACGGTCAATTAAGAATCAACGATTTGTGCGCAGTTGATTCAACATGTTTTTGCGATGGATAAAAATTAACAGAAATTTCGGTTGATTTTGTCAGTCTTTTTCTTTCAGTGTTCGTATGTTTCCATACGCCTGATTTAAGGAGCTCCAGCTCAATACATTTTGACATTAACTGGAGGCGTTTATTTTGTTAGATAGAGTATTCTGCAACAGAATTCTGTGGCATGGCGTTTTTGAAACATGTTATGATTTAGGGCGTTATTAGAATATTTTTTTAGATAGGGCGTTTTGAAACCGGCAGCTGAGATATCGTGATATTCTACGATACGATTAGTATGTCATTTCAATCCTGAAATTTTATGAATTGTGTTATAGTATTGACGTAAAACGAGATTTATTAGCAAGCACAAATAGCATTTAATATTCCATAAACGCGTTTTATTAATTGATTTATAGGACAACTATATGAAGGCGTATAACGATTTATTTTCTAAAAATAAAAACTTTTCAACCAAAATTCGTTTGACTCATCAGCCAGCCAAAGGAGTACATAGAATTTTGCTTAACATAAGAAACAGGTGTCTTCCTCAATTTTTATAGCCAGTTGTGTGTTAATAAAAGCGCGACCAAGATTAAGTTCTGTGCAATTGAAAATATTTGCACCAAGTACAGAGAATACAAGTAGGTTAGGTTAAGTGGTAGCTGCCCTGGTAGGGTAAGCCCATTTGGACAGCATGAAGGTCCGTTGTGATACCACAAAAAATAACGATGACATAGCTATAAATACTTAGAGCATCGTTGCGTAGCAACGATATAGTTTCTAACAAAACGCTATAAACCTTGGATAAATCCTCCGGATATCAAAGTGAGTCGGGACCGAAATACTTTCGCATAGTTCTGGCAATGAAGCATAAATTGACTTGATTATTCCACTTCGTCTTCCGCCATACAGCTGCATCAGGACGAGGATTCCAGTATTGAGACGTACCGCATGGATTCCCATTAGATAGTGCCCTATCAACACTCCAATTACCATTGGAAGATGGGCTTTAGTGAACTATGTAATTTTAGCAAACCTCCTGCCATCCACTTCCGGCCAGAAATATCTTGCTACCCTGCAATAGGTGGTGTCCGCCCTACGCTTGCTTAGCTGATACGAGGCCCATTTATGCAGTAGCAGACCATAGGTGGCCATGGAACCCAAAATCGCTGCAGTCATCTCCATCCTTTTCAATTTAAGAGATACGCTTCACAGTTGGCCGGGATATCACTATCACGGGACCCACAATATCTTATTCATAAATGCATAATATCTTATTCATGATGCAATTGCAAGCGAGGTCAGGCACTCCCAGACCACCCTCGATCGCACTACAGTTGAAGACAAGGCCTTGATAGCCGCTTGGCTATCCAAGTAGATATTAAATTCCCTAACCGTAGTATCACATTTCATCCATCACATCCTCAATCGGTGCAACTTCCGCTTAAAAGGTGCTGCAGTGCTCAGCCTACTTAAACTTCCGGCTTACATTTAGCTCTTGTTCACCGTGGGGCATATACGCTGAGACTACCCATTATTTATTGCTACCTCGCTCGATGGAGACTGTAGTCACATCATCATTTGCTGAATTTAGAGAGAGAGGAAGCTTTAATTTCCTTTTTAACAAGCATACAGGATCTACGCCTAACTGCCTCTCCATGCACCAAGATGTTGAATTTCCCCGTCTTTAATGCAGCAATATTTCCGCCGTTACTGCTCTGTCACGGCTCCTGGACAAGGGCTATATCTACCCCGCCTTGTACAAGGCAGAGCATGTACCTTTCTTAACTCCTGAGTGCCTTTACTTATGACCACTCTTTGTCCAAAGTTATAATTTGTCATATAGTAAAACAAGTGGTTATAATATAATGGTAGAAATGAAAAAAAAAGGAATAACAAAATATTTTGCCAGTTATCAATACGTCAATTGATAACTTATGATTAACAGCCAATAAGAAGAAGAATGTTGAAAGTTTTGGTCATATATATATACATATATTACTAAGAACTTGGCCCAAACAGGCGCCATCTGCATGATATACATATGGCAACTGTGAAGGAAACGTTATGCCAAAAAAGTGAAATTGCCAACTAAGAGCTGCATTTCAAATTTGGTAAATGCAGATTGTACTCAAATGAGTGTTTGGTAATTTTTACTTCTTTTGTCTTATATATATATATTTTTAATATGCAGCTTATTTGATGTCGCGTTAATTTCACACTGAAACGACCGATGCATAACAATTGCATTGCAATATACAAAGTACCCACCACCAACAACAAAATAAGTACGAAATTTCACATAAATGGACTACTAAAAATACAAATTAAACAAAATCATGTCATGTTTCGGAATAAGAAAGAGATTTTAAAATAAAAAAAACAAGTAAGGACGGGACTGTCTTCGACTGTGCCGAAGACTTCATACCTTTCATGAATGGGGCTGAACAATAATCTTATCCCATTCGTAATCTCCAAATAATGCGATGTATAAGATAAGAAATATATAGTGAACAGATGTACATACCTAAACGATTTTTAAGATAAATATAAAAAATGGCGAAAAACCCCCTTATCTGAACGATCGGTTGTATGGGATATATATTATATATAGCTCCGATCGAAATGATTTTTACGGGAAATCTTCTATGATATATTAGAATAAATATCACCAAGTTTAACGTTTTTATATTGGAAATTAAGAGTGAAATGGCTAAAAATCTCTCTATCTGAACGATCGGTTGTATGGGATATATACTATATATAGCTCCGATCGAAATGATTTTTCGTGAAATCTTCTATGATATATTGGAATAAATATCACCAAGTTTAACGTTTTTATATTGGAAATTAAGAGTGAAATGGCTAAAAATCTCTCTATCTGAACGATCGGTTGTATGGGATATATACTATATATAGCTCCGATCGAAATGATTTTTCGTGAAATCTTCTATGATATATTAGAATAAATATTACCAAGTTTAACGTTTTTATATTGGAAATTAAGAGTGAAATGGCTAAAAATCTCTCTATTTGAACGATCGGTTGTATGGGATATATACTATATATAGCTCCGATCGAAATGATTTTTCGTGAAATCTTCTATGATATATTGGAATAAATATCACCAAGTTTAACGTTTTTATATTGGAAATTAAGGGAGAAATTGGCAAAAATCTTTCTATCTGAACGATCGGTTGTATGGGATATATATGTTATAGTGGTCCGATCCTACCGGATCCGACAAATGTCTAATATAATACAAAAATACATCCTTGTGTCAAATTTCATTGAGATATCTCAAAATTTGAGGGACTAGTTTGCGTTCAAACAGACAGACGGACGGACATGGCTATATCAACTCAGTTCGTCGCCCTGAGCAATTCGGTATACTTAATGGTGAATCTATCTTCTATATTTCTCAACGTTACAAACATCGGACCAAAGTTAGTATACCATTTCATGTTCATGAAAGGTATAAAAAATACAGAAAAAAAGATACCAAGGTAATAAAATGTAAATATATTTTACAATGCACTGTGCATATAAATTGCGAGAAAAGGTGCTTGAGAAACCAAAACATTTACGAGGAGGGGGAAGAAAAACGTTAAAGTTGTAGAAAAAGTGCAGTTATACGTATGTATGTTCGTTGAGACCTATAGGGCATTCCAATGAGCTATTCAGCTCTGGATAATGACCACGTCTCATTGGAACGAGTTCAATCAGTCAAACAGTTTTAGCTTGTACGTCATCTTTGGCTTGAACTTCCAGCATTAAACATCTCAAACGTGAATTTTGTGCTCGAACATTTTCCATGTAAAGACGTGGTGGTGGTTAGGTTAGAGTGGGCACCGGTGCGAACACCAGTGAACTTAGGCCCAAAAAGGGTCCCATTGTGATACCACGTGGATATCTCCCCTACTCAAACCAACAGGTCGATTCAGCAAATGACAGGAATTAGAACCTGAGCTAACTTATCCAGATCACAAAGATTGTCAAAGAAGGGAGAACTCAGAGATGTCTTCCTCTTGCGCCAAAACGCAGGACAATCGCACAGAAAATGCTTGACTGTTTCTATCTCCTCTTCGTATTTGCAGCTCCTGCAGTAATCATTATAAGGAGCACCCAGCCGTTGTGCATGCTTCCCATTTGCTATGTGGCCGGTTATAAGTCCAACCACCAGAGATAGATATGTCCACCCTTCCAAGAAGAAGGATATATCTTGTACGTCTCGCGTCCCATTCAAGCCACACGAACTTAGTGTGGTAGCAGGATTCGAGATTACTCCATCTCACACCCGCTTCCCTAAAGAAAATCCCTTTCAAAGTGAGCTTATAAGCAGCGAGCGGCATGCTCAATCCCTTCCAGGACGACGAAAGCGGAACGGATGTGCCCCCTCTTGCAAGTTCGTCAGCCATCTCATTTCCCGGTATATCGGAGTGTCCAGGCATCCATACCAGACTGAGGGAAGTTTGCTCAGCGATCTCGTTAAAAGATTTGCGGCAGTTCTCTACTGTCCTGGACTTACATTTGACCGATCCAAACGCCTTTAGTGCAGCCTGGTTGTCAGGGTAAATACAAATTTTATTATAGCCGCGAACAACACTTCTCAGGTAATCTGCGGCCTCATCTATAGCTGCAATGATCGTGTAGGCTAAACAATAGATTCCACCCTAGTTGAGGTGCAAAGACCCCGCTGCCCATCTTTTTATCCAGTTTGGAGCCGTCAGTATATATCTGCAGCCTATCGGTCAGGTCCGGCGGCTCCTTCGACCTCCTACTTCATATCGAAAAATACAGTCGGAGTGCAATAGTCCGACGAAGGCGAGACCATATTCTTAAATACGGCTGCATGGCCAACCACATTTTCTCTCCAGCCGGATAACTCTCGCAGCCGTAGAGCAGAAAATGCCACACATTGCTTGGCCATTAAATCCATTAAAAAGAGTATCCAACCTCTACCCCAGCCTCTGCCCTACTACTACTACAGAAAAAGGTTTGGTGTGTACTCAAAGCTCTGCCGGCGTTGTTACTGGTTTAAGCGCTTATTAAGTCTGTGGCTCCCATTCACTTCAAAAATTTAAGCGCTTACCGATGTGTGATGATTGAATTTTAATGAGCAAATTACGAATCAATGGACATGAATGTGCATGTTGAGACAAAAAACGTAAATGAATACATAGCAAAATACATATATATGAACGCCACAGTACGCACATTTAAAGACGTTAATTTATTATAGTTTTTGTTTTTGTAGTAAAAAAGTTTCCTATAACCAAATCGTGAGAATTAACAAGGCGTCAATTACTTGCTCACTGCTAAATACTTGAACATACTTACATAAGTATATACAAACAGTACATACATATGTACATGCAGCTATTTTTAATTAAATTTACGATAATATTGCATATTTGGTAAACGCCAAAGTGGCCAAAAAGCGCTCATGGAAAAAATGTCACTTCGTTCACAAAATGAAAAAAAGTTCATGAAATCAGAATTGATAACAAATGTGTCAACGTGTTTTCGAGCATATTTATGTGGGCGTAAGCGCTTCAATGAAAAAGTAAATATTTATGTAAACATTTATTCGAACTCAATAAATCTTCATAAACTTGTCACGTTTTTAGTACAACTCATAAATTCCTCAATGAAATGTCGATGTTGGGGAAGAGTTTTCAAAAAAAAAAAGAAGAGGATACTGGAACGTGAATATAAAAATATGTACACAAGTATATATGTTTCTGTATATAACTTCAGATTTATTTTTAGGTATTCACGAATATTGAGGGACGTAATCAGTTTGAAATTAAAAAATGCTTCTGCGCATGCGCAACACGACTAAAGGCTGACGACTACTGTGCACTGAGTCAGCTGATGATGTGTCGAGCAAATGATATTTCAAGGAGAATTTATGAACTTTGTTACGATGCACCGTGCTTAAATAGAATCTGCTACAAAATATGTATTTTTGTTAAGAAGAATTTCAGAATAAGATGGAAGACTACCGACCACGCTAGCGTAGGTTTTGTTTAACTAATAAATAAATTTATGCATTTCAATTCACGGTATTTGCGAAATATTTCGTCTACGGCCAGTTTATCAGAGGAGAAAGCATTTAAAGCCTCAAATTGTTAGAGTGGAACTGTAACCAGTACAAAACTTTCTACCGTATAAATACTCTGACGAATATTAATATCACTAAGCGATACTACAATCACTAAGCCGATACTAAGCAGTATGTACGTAAACAAATCAATCATCATTTGCACATGTACATACAAGGCAGCAGAGAGATACTCACCATCAGCGAAGTAGTACTCACATATACACGCGCATGTGGCTATGCGAGGGACTTCAAACTACAAATATACATATACACATATGGCTGGTGTGAAGTTCGCGAAGTTACTAGACCTTAGTTGAAATGGGTGAACGAGGCAACGGAGAGTATAAAAGCAGCTCAAGCTGAGTAATTAGTCGTCAGTTTGATTTAAGCACGCTATCAGTTGCGAAGTGAATTTTAATTGCGAAGTACTTTCAAAGTAATCTAATAAAGACCATTTTGTAATACAGAATATTGGAGTGTTTTATTCAACAGTTTAGCGATACGAACGTAAGCAGAAAGTTGCAAATAGGCGGAATTTCACTATTCAATTAATTTCGTTACAATACCATTACCTCCCGGTGGTACCGTGAAGCTTATCGGCTGGCTGAACGTTATCAGAAGGGGGCTGCTACTTCTTGTATTGGATTTTGTTTGTTCGTTATAAATCCGTTTTTTTAGTGTACGTCTTTACCTCAAATTATTTGTGAGTAGACTAATTTTCCCTTATCCTACACAAAGCCTATACTCTCTATGTATTTGTCTGTTGGTGGCTACGGTTCTCAAAGCCTGCCTTACAAAGTACTGTTGTCACTGTGAACATTGTACATAGCTAAGCCAATAAATAAATTTGATATTTACTCTCAACGATCCACTGGTTGTATGGACATCTGGAGCCACCACAGGTAATTTTGGCACCACTTCACCTTTTACCTTGCAACGACCGAGAAGGGCCAGTAGGTTAGAATATATCCGCGGCAGGTATTCCTGTCGTAAGAGTCAACTAAAGTACCCAAATAATTCAAGGGGACGTGTAGAACAACCCTTTCAAGGGGTTGCTAGCAAAATGTATAGCTTCCCTAACCCAGTTGTCAATCTCACCTACACATTGAGAATCCTGTTTCCATAGCAGCCCAGACTCTGGCGACCCAAGGTTCCATGAAATTAGGGGATTGGGGGAGGAATGGCCTAGAAAGTTCAAAGTGGTCATATTAACCCGTTACCTGGTTGAAGGGCTTCTACCTTAATGGTGCTTGTTATCGGAACGAACCGAATATATATCCAGCAAAGGGCCATCAACATCGATAATACTCCCCAAAATCTTCGGGGAGTGCCTTTATCGCTACAAAAATAACAACACCGCCGTTAAGCATGAAACATTCAGTTCTTTGTTGAGCTGTTCCGCTGTTAAAAATCAACTGTTAACTTTGGCGCCAATTAACTATTCATCTTTCCAATGTCACATCATTCTCCTACTCATCAATTATTTTTCCACCAACCACCGAACTGCCCACTTGTAATTTTAGCACCAATCAACCAATTGCCGTCCCCACCACGCGCCTACTGACTGTATATTACCCATAATGCATTTCACATCGACTCATCGTTCGCCAATAACGCTGTTCTCCGTCGATTGGCAACCGATTCCACCATTCGGAGACAGACTTCCTTACTTCAGCCGTTTATAATCAACTATTCAACCCTTATCGTCCAGCAGTTACACCGTGCTACATCTCCTGATAACTTTGGTATCGATCAACTCTTTATAATTCCACCGTCCACCACTCACCAATCAATTATTCACCTTTCATCACACACAATTCAACTGTTCAACATAATTTTACCGCCCATCGTCTGTTTTGGAATTAGTCCAACTGCCTAGCAGTGTCTCTGTACATCGATACACCTATTTACTCTTTATGGATTTAACCCATTATTCTTAGAACCCATAATTTGATTCTTCGTGATATAACATCAAATATAATCTTTCTCACTAGCCACCCTCTAAGTGATTCCCCATTCGATGAGTAAAGTTAAGTTAAGTTTTAGCATCATTCACCGACTTCACCATTACCAGTCTCTCTTACCTTGAATCGGCGACTTAAGTATCTACTGCTCATCTCCTCATTATCCCGACTTCATATCATCCCAGTTGTGACTAGCTTCCTTCCCCGTGTGTTCGTTAGGAAGGGACTCTTGAGCTGAGTGCTACCAAAGCCTTCGACGAAACCCACCTTGCATATGCCGTCACACCATTCTGCTCCTATGTGGTTATACCTCTCTTTTTTTCGACTCTGTGGTCTTACAGTAATAAGGTTTTAATAAAAATTAAATAAATTAAACATTATTATGGAACATCCACCAAATTCATATCAATAACAAAAGATTTCAACTAAACAACCACGTCGTCTTATTAAAAACTAACAAATTAAGTAGCTTCTTTTCTGAGTTAAGTGACGCCAATTGGTCACACCAAGGGAATTTAAAACGTTTTTCACCTAGTCCTTCCAGCGTAGTGAGGGCCGCTCTCTTTCTCTGCTGCGAATAGCTTCGGCTTACCCCACGGTCTCGGCAGAAGCTGTCCTGGTCGTTGCGGGAACCATAACGATATATCTTTTCGCTGAGGAAAGAAGATCAATATATGACAACGGATCGCAAGCGAGTAGAGCTGCTGTTGTTATGCAGGCGCGGGAAGAATCGATTCTACGCTGGCAAGAACAATGGAGCTACAGCATCGTAGGAAAGTGGACTAGGGAACTAATTCCTGAACTGAATGCATGGTTGAAGCGACCACACCAAGAGGTAGACTTTTTACCAGACTCAGTTTCTAACCGAACATGGTTACTTCCACAAATACCTGCACAGAACGGGCAAGGTTGATAACCCGAGTTGCCTGTACTGTGGGAATATAGACGATGTACGCCACACCTTCTTCAAATGCGGGCACTTTTCCTATTAGCGAGAGTAGAAGAGGTACTTGGCGACATATTCCCCTCTACCACATATGTGGGGCATATACTTATCAGTAAAAGAAACGACGGATGCCTAGCCCATTAGCGTGAGAGTAGCCATAGAGCCTTACGTAGCTCGCACACCTACCCGAAGTAATGCTAAACGCGGTCCCAGGTACGGGAATTTGCGCCGACCGTGGAAGGCTAGGTTTTTGGTGGGTAGCCCTTCATGGAAGAAGGGAGTCCTACAATCGGAGAGTCTCGCAGTCAGACTAAATATCCCGGTCAGTGCATAAAGCATGTCCTCCTTCCACGAAACACAAAAAAAAACTTTGAACGCTTTTGTAGAATATTGTTTCGGTTAATTTCTGCAGCTAGTATTATCAGCATCAAATTAAAGAGCTCACCCTGTCTGAAACCTCGTTTAGTTTCGAAAGGCTCGGAGAGGTCCTTTCCAATTCTGAGTCAGCTGATGGTGTTGCTCAACGTCATTTTGCACAGCCGTATAAGTTTTGCGGGGAAAGCAAAAGCGAACCAATTACACCCAAACATTTCCATACCATCGGCAAAGACGGGTATCGGAGTGTATATGTAATATTTTTTACTCAGCTGAGCAGAGCTCACAGGGTATATTAATTTTGTTCCCATAATGGTACCCCGTAACGGCATAAACTAATCGAGATAGATATAGATTTCTACATATCAAAATGATCTGGGCGAAAAAAGAAATTCATTTAACCATGTCCGTCCGCCCGTCCGTCCGTCCGTCTGTTCGTAAACACGAAGGTTTGAGTAAATTTTGGGGTAATTTAATGAAATTTTGTATGTAAGTTCCTGGGCACTCATCTCAGATCTATATTAAAATGAACGAAATCGGACTATAACCACGCCCACTTTTTCGATATCGAAAATTTCGAAAAACCCAAAAAGAGCGATAATTCATTACCAAAGACTGATAAAGTGATGAAACTTGGTAGTTTTGCAAGCTGTAATTTGTGAGCTGAGTATGTAATGTTCGATTACACTCGAACTTAGCCTTCCTTACTTGTTTTTTTTATTGTTTGGTAAAAAAGTGTTAAATACATACAAACATACCAGCGTAGCTAATTCTATAAGCGTGTCAAAAATATATTTTAAACTGAAAAAAAAAAACTTTCAAAAATGTTAACTTTAATTTCAGTAAATCTAACCTCAATTTTTCTTCAGTTATTTCAAATTCAATTAAAATTTAACTGTATAATAAAAACAGTTAATCATTGACACAAATCAAAATGCCTCGCTGTATCAGCAAAAGCAAAGATCACAATCGCAACATTTGCTGCACAGCGACATACATTCATACATAAATAGAAGGTGTTAATTTGTCATTTTGGTGTTATTTCGACATTCGTGTCACACAGAAGACATCAGTCACACAAATCAGTATCTAAGTATGTACTACGGTACACCAATGTTGTGAAGGAAAAAAAGCACAACAAAAGCGAAAAGCTTTTAACTCCCAACTGGAGCACATCACCAAAAAAATAAATAGAAACCATCAACCGAAACAGAAGCAACAACTTGATCACTTAAATGGCATTTTTAACTCGAAAAAAATTCGGTGCTACTGTAAGGCCGCGACAAGCAAAAGACAAGTGGACGTTTGTTGCATATCAATGAGATGTCGCTGTGGCAGATGAGGCCATCCATTCATCCATGGAAACGTGTGCATGAGTTCAATACATACATACATATGTATCTATGTATAGGTAAATGCTTTGGATTTTTATGCGCATACAAATTGGTCAAATTAAATTACCAAAAATCATTAGCACCAATATTGCTGTCTTAGAACAGCAAGACTGAAGCCCATAACAACAACAAACTGATTGGATCTTATCAGTGCGGCCTCAGACCTAGTTAATCTACTATCGACCAGATCTTCACGGTGCGCCAGATACTGGAGAAGACTCAAGATAAGAGAACCAACACTCACCATCTTTTCGTCGAACTCAGAGCAGCCTTTGCCAGCGCAAAAAGGAGCTGCATGTATGCTGCTATGTCTGTATTTAAGTTCCTTACAACGTTAATAAGGCTCTGCCAAATTACGTCGAGCAACATCACTAGCTCCGTAAGAATTGATAAGAACTCTCCGAGCCATTCGAAACCAAACGAGGCTTCAGACAAGGCGACTCCGACTTTCGTGCAATTTCTTTAACTTGATACTGGAGACGGTAATTCATGCAGCAGAACTAAGGAGGAAGAGGGATACCTTCAGTGAGTTGAGAGAGGCAGGTGAAGGAAGACTTGACTTTCCTTGATTAGCTTTGGCTATGCAGTTCCCAACATGCACCCCCCATTTGGGTGGCTTGCGTTGAATTTTGCACTTTTATTAAAAGTCTCACGGGTTTACAGGCTGCAGCTGGACATTTTGGCCGGTTTCCTGAAATTCTATCAGCGAAAATAATGCCAGACGAGACCAAATTGGCGATCCAGCGAAACTTGTTTTCTTCTCTTCGGACATCAGCAGTAGGAATGGAGCAAACAAATGCTCGGTTTGTTCTTTGAAGATATCCCAATTAGAATTTTTATTGTTAATGAATTTTGGGTCTCGCAAGTAACAAAAAGATGGTCGATTTAGTGAAGATATCCTACCAGGTGGTGGCAAAGCGAATTAAACCAATTCGCCGTGCAGAAGAATGTAAAGTCAAAAGAAAATTTTAATTGATTTCGATTAACTGACATATTAAAGTACAAGGCGCTGTATGGAAAATAATCAAGAAGAAGCAATCAGCTGTTGGGATAACAACACCTAGTACTAAATTCGCCTTGGTCTCATGCAAGTACTAGCTTTGAGTTGGCAGTGAACGCAATTTATAAATAATACGCTGACAATAGAAATACCTGGCGAACTTTAACGATTTTCAACGACCCTGATCTGGACTTCCTGCACTGAACGTTGTATCATCTATTTGATCAACAAAATCCTGTCCTCTGCCGTAGGCTGGAAAACTAGAATGCCGAAAGTCATAATGAGCGTTAAAAGCGTCTAAGATTCTAAGATTTTCCCCCGTGAGTAATGCTCTGATATTGGTGTGAGATCTCTTCGGCTAACATATAACAAAAGGCATGTACATGTTTATAATTTTGAGTTTCACATCGACGGAATGGGTAGTTATTACTTGAACTTCGTAGGTTTAAGCCCTAATACCGAACCAGATGACGAAAACTGGAATTAATCAATCTTGTTCGAACTACAAACATTGCAGCTGTGAAAAGCAGTCGTAAAAGCAGTGACACCGTTTGGCATGTGCAACGTTGGGAGTTTTGTATGTCTCTCTGGGCAGTGCTAAAATTTTCGCCACTGAAGTTTTCACTATCACATAGACACAGAGAAGGGCGAAGATGAGCAGAGTTTCGGACCACCGATTGTATGCCGGAGGGAAGATTGTTGGAGGTTATAGCCCAGAATACTCCGTTCGTTGCAATTATGCACGAAATAGGGAGACGAAACAATTTAAACGGGGTTAAGGGATTACATATGTATTTGTGGATTCAGTTTTACGGAATTTCGAAAGTCGAAACTTTTTATACGCCTTTTCAAGATCATTAAAATTGTTTGAGAATGAAACCAGTTGTATAAGGAATGTTTTGTTTACACATTTTCGCAGTGGTATCGATCTCGTTCCAACTCTAAAATAATTAGCAGCTCGCTTGACATCTTCATCACTTAACTAAGTGTTAAATGCTTTCAGAGCTAGTCCTAATATGTGACTTAGTAAGGCTGGGTCGAAGGTTGTTTTGAACACAAAAAGGACAATTCAGGAACTCAGTAGCCTGAAAAAGCAAAAAAAGAAACACGCCGAAAGCCAACTCGTGCTTTTCAATGACTTACTGTGCAAACAAATATATTTTTCTTCCGATTCTTTATTGTACACTGAAAGAAATGGTGCTAGTAAAATCAACAAATCGGTTCTGTTGTTCTTGACTTAACGGAGATTCGGTGAAATTGATCGAATTATGGTTAATTCGACCGAGTTCTTTGTCAAGCGAACAAATTAGTTTAGTCATTTCAACAGAAGAGAAATTGTCGCTCTTAAGTTAACAAAATTCTGTAAAATTGACAGATTCCTAATCAATCTAACTGATTTTTTTTGTTAACACAACTGATCTCCCTGGTAATTTCAACAGCGATCAACAGTCAATACATGAGCAAATTTCAAAGAGAATTTTACGCTCACTGCGCTCTCTACTTTGTACTTATGATGCTGTGTACTATATGTATGCACATATTTAGGTATGTATATGGCCCGGGCAAAGCAACATACAAATTTTAGAAATAAGGTTTTTAAATTAGAAGAAAATTTTCGAAGCGGGCTCGCCCCTCAGCACTGTTCGGCAAGCACTCCAAGTGTATTTCTGCCATGAAAAGATCTCAGTGCAAACTCATCTGCCTTGCCGCAACATAGGTACTTTCGTACAAAGCTGTCGCAACAACTTTTTTTGTTCATTTGACTACTAAAACGGTCAATTACGAATCAACGATTTGTGCGCAGTTGATTCAACATCTTGATAAAAATTGACAGAAATTTCGGTTGAATTGACACGTATTTCGGTTCATTTTACCAGTCTTTTTCTTTCAGTGCACTGTCAATTTCCAAAAACTTGGACTTTTCCAACACTGTAGCCGGCATATTTCAGCAGGATTTTACATTAAGGAATTCCGGTCGCCGTGGTGTGATGGTAGCGTGCTCCGCCTACCACACCGAGGATCCTGGGTTCACGCCATGGGCAAAGCAACATGGAAATTTTAGAAACAAAGTTTTCAATTAGAAGAAAATTTTTCTAAGCGGGGTCGCCCCTCGGCAATGTTTGGCAAGCGCTCCGAGTGTATTTCTGCCATGAAAAGCTCTCAGTGAAAACTCATCTGTCTTGCAGATGTCGTTCGGAGTCGGCGTAAAACAAATAGGTTCCGTTCCGCCAATTTGTAAGAAAAATTAAAAGGAGCACCACGCAAATTGGAAGAAAAGCTCGGCCTAAGATCTCTTCGTAAGTTATCGCGCCTTGCATTTATTTATTTTTTATTTAATCATTATAAATTTAAATATTATAAGAGACCTGAACTCCTCTTCCGGAAGTGCATACAGTAAATACCTTGAACAGTATGCAATTTATATTTGATATGGCAAACACAGCAGAAGGATTAAAGGGCATTTTTTAATAACTCACAATTTGCATGCATTATTTATTTCCTTGTGATTTACAAAATGAAACTGATAAGTTCAGGAGATCAGCTCTTAAATGCATCAATCTACTTCCGGTGCCACCCTAGAACAAGCAGCGTTACCTGCCAGCCAGCATCTGTGTGAAAACCCTAAAAGATATGATGTGCAGCGGATGATATTCAATTCCCCACTGCCAAAAAAATCTTTGAAATTCTAGACAAAACAAATGCTAGATAAATGAACTTCTCTCATTCTCACAAATGAGTTTTTTGAAAATGCGAAAAACATTAAATGAATGGGAATTGCAGGGCTAAGCATACTTCCGGTTCACTGTGAGTGCGTTTTAATGAAAGAAACAAAAAAAAAAACACAAAAAAAAAAAACGCGGAAGTAATGCAAAGTGGAAGAATAACAAACGAAGAGTTTTATGAAAACGGGAAGCATTTTGAAAATCCCAAATAGCAATACCATTCTTATTTAAATGTATTTACGGATCTGCAAACAATTGTATTATTGGTGTTTCGCTGGTCCTGTGTATGGATGTGTTAGAGTGTGTTGTTACACCCTACAAAAAATGCGGTTAGTCTAAGTTGAGTTCGGGATCAGTCGCAAAGGACTATGTCACTAATGCCAGTTTTGATCTCTTTGTATGCGTTGAATTGTTCCTTTTTGTTTGAGCATGCGCTATGAAGAGAAATTCTTTGCACTTATTTATACCCAACGGGAACGATAGGAACAATCCGCTTTGTACCCATATGGGAACGAATAAAGACTAATCTCCTTTCTCATCAAAAATAGTTAGTTTTCGTATGGTATGAGGTTATGTACTTTTTAAACGCAATATTAAAACTTGCAAAAAATTGTTAGATACATCTTTGTAAAAAAATTATTAAGCCGACAACTCATTCCAAGAGATATGGGTGGACGTTAATGGAACATATGGTCCAAGTCATTTAGGTTCGGTATAGGGCTCCACATTTTTATACTCACCTGAGCAGAGCTCACAGAGTATATTAACTTTGTTCACATAACGGTAATCCGTAACGGCATAACTAATCGAGATAGATATAGACTTCTATATATCAAAATAATCTGGGTGAAAAAGGAAATTCATTTAGCCATGTCCGTCCGTCCGCCTGTAAACACGATAACTTGAGTAAATTTGAGTTATCTTAATGAAATTTTGTATGTAGGTTCCTGGGCGCTCATCTCAGATCGCCATTTAAAATGAACGAAATCGGACTACAACAACGCCCACTTTTTCGATATCGAAAATTTCGAAAAACCGTAAAAGTGCGATAATTCATTACCAAAGACGGATAAAGCGATGAAACTTGGTAGGTGCGTTGACCTTATTACGCAAAATAGAAAATTATAAAAATTTTGGACAATGGGCGTGGCACCGCCCACTTTTAAAAGAAGGTAATTTAAAAGTTTTGAAAGCTGTAATTTGGCAGTCGTTAAAGATATCATGATGAAATTTGGTAGGCACGTTACTCCTATTACTATATGTGTGCTAAATAAAAATTAGCGAAATCGGATGACGAACACGCCCACTTTAAAAAAAAAAATTTTTTAAGTCTAATTTTAACAAAAAATTTAACATCTTTACAGTATAAAAGTAAATTATGTCAACATTCGACTCCAGTAATGATATGGTGCAACAAAATACAAAGATAAAAGAAAATTTCAAATGGGCGTAACTCCGCCCTTTTTCATTTAATTCTTCTAGAATACTCTTAATGCCATAAGTCGAACAAAAATTTACAAATCCTTGTGAAATTTGATAGGGACATAGATTCTATGACGATAACTGTTTTCTGTGAAAATGGGCGAAATCCGTTGAAGCCACGCCCAGTTTTTATACACAGTCGACCGTCTCTCCTTTCGCTCGGCCGTTAACACGATAACTTGCGCAAAAAACGATATATCTTAACTAAACTTATTTCATGTACTTATCTGAAGTCACTTTATTTTGGTATAAAATATGGCCGAAATCCGACATGTCCACGCCCACTCTTCCGATATCGAAAATTGCGAAAAATGAAAAAATGCCATAATTCTGTACCAAATATGAAAAAAGAGATGAAACGTGGCAATTGGATTGGTTTATTGATGCAAAATATAACTTTAGAAAAAAATTTGTAAAATGGGTGTGACACCTACAATATTAAGTAGAAGAAAATGAAAAAGTTCTGCAGGGCGAATTCAAAAGCCCTTGGAATTTTGGCAGGAATACTGTTCGTGGTATAACATATATTAATAAATTAGCGGTACCCGACAGAAGATGTTCTGGGTCACCCTGGTCCACATTTTGTTCGATATATCGAAAACGCCTTCACATATACTCCCTTTTAAAACCCTCATTAATACTTTTAATTTGATACCCATAACGTACAAACACATTCTAGAGCCAGCCCTGGTCCACCCTTATAGCGATATCTCGAAAAGGCGTCCACCTATAGAATTAAGGCCCACTACGTTTTAAATAATCATTAACACCTTTCATTTGATACACATGTCATACAAACACATTCCAGGGTTACCCTAGGTTCATCTTGCTAAAGAGTGATTTTCCCTTATTTTGTCTCCAAAGCTCTCAGCTGAGTATGTAATGTTCGGTTACACCCGAAATTAGCTTTCCTTACTTGTTCTTAAATAATTCGAATCAATCATTACACTCATCGAAAAAAACGAACGAAAGAAGTTCAAAATTAAGAACATTCGTTGACAAAAGTCTGTTAAGTACGTTTTTTCTTAACGCGTGACCGATCGGCTTGTTTTAAGTACAGTTTTTCCACGCCCACCGTTCGTATTTTATTACCAGTTTGGTATTGATGTGTGACCTTGTGTGCTCATTTCAAGCAATACTTGGGGTTGATTTAAAATTTTTCGTTCTCACGCTTCGAGAACGATTTGTGGTCGATTTAACAGTTTTCGGTCTCAATTCGAAAACGGTTTGTGCTTGATCACTGGTGGGAGAGGGAAGGTAATTTTTTTAGTACCCATTTTTTTTTATTTTTTTTATTAATAATAATTTTTTTGTAATTAATAACGAAAAGACTATTATTAAAATCCAAAAGATTAAGAAAAAGCGCATAATAAGCATTTTTTCATATATTTCTCTTATTGAGAAATTCTTCTTATTTGATGATGCAATCTGAATATATACTTAAAACATTTCATAACAAGTTTGAGAATTACCTGTGCATATGTAATGGGATCGAACGAAAAATAAGAGTTAAAAAATATAGAAGATAAAAAATTTGTTTTAAAAACTTTAGCGTTTGCGGCAATCGAACTCGCGCCACACCATCGCTACCGCAACATCAAAGCCGCTGGGCCACTACAACTGTTTGATAGCTTATTCCGAATGTCGTATTTAACATTGTAGTGCACACGAATTGTACCGTTTCTTTTTTCTTGAACTTAATTTAAGGACACGACCCGGACCCGTGTGCATCTTGCGCAACAAATATAAAAGTCTCATATCAAATATCAACAGAAATCAGCTGTTATATTAATCGAACATGTATGAACTTACTTGCGCTTGCGATACCATCTGGCGAATGTTAGCAATTGCCGGTAATGCAGTGTCAGTTCTAATCAAATATTCACAACAGTGCCATAGTACAAATAGATTTCTTTGTGTGCTCACAATCGTTTATTTTTAACAAATTATTTTTATAAAATATAGCTAAACAAAAGCACTACGATTAATAATGCCCAAAGCTTCCTAATAGCATGAATCCCCATCTTTACAACCAAAACTTTATTTATAGATTTGGATTCCAAATAAGAGCGAAAAAAGGACCTGTACATAAAAACAGCAATTAGAAATAATATATAAGATTGAACTTATTTTAAGAACATTGTTCTCTTTATTAGAACATTTTTCATATTTTTAGACCAGCCGTTCTCTTTTCAAGAAAATGGTGTCAGTTTAAGAACGAGGTTTGTTGTTTTAAGAACAGGTCGTTCTTTTTTCAAGAACAAAAAAGTAAGATCATGAAAGTGTGTATAACCTTTTTTGTGAATTAAGCGGCGCATAGTGTGATATATCATCAACCTAGCTGATCTATAGTCACGATTGGAATAAATAATTAATTTTTCTAGCTCTACTCACCAACTAACGCTTTTACATAAAAATAAATATATTATTTGTAAACATTTATTATTATTTCACCACTTTTTAAGTTTTCATTGAGCTAAATAAATTTAAATTAAGAAAGGTTATATCGAAGTTAAAGAAATGCATTAGAGAAAAGGTATTATCGTGAAGAAAAACATATTTTTGTATGTAGTAGTAAGTAATTGCAATAAACTTAAATAAATGTAATCAAAATAAAAAAATCTAAGTCGATAACGTTAAGTTAATCGCTGAAGCTTGAGTCCAACTCTTCATCTAGGTCTGAGATGTCGGAGCCTTGTTCAAAATTTGCTTCTGGGTTTGACAATAGCTTAATTACTTCTTTGTGGAATGCCTCATTTGCCTTAAATTCATTCGAGTTCTTTTCTGAAATAGAGTATATTAGGGGATCGACGCAAAAAAAAAATATTTAATAGATCTTCCATTGTATATTTACGAAACATCTTTGTTATAATGTTTTGCCTGTAGCTCTTAACATCTTTATTTCTATTCTCCAGTGCTTTCTCTAAGACCTTTCCTGTTGGAAGTTATGCTTTATTAATAATATCTGCCCCATTAATCAAAATTTTATTAATGCTCGATGGCATGTAATACCATGGGTACAAATCTACAAAAAAATTTGTGGTCAAAATGGCATACTTTCGAAATGCTTCGAACTAAACGGCGAATCCACATGCCATTGTTTGAAGTATGAAAGCAAATCGCTTAATTAGATTTTCGTCAACTTCCGTTATTTCCGCAGCATTTGTAGGGCATTGGAAAAACGTCTGGCAGTGTTGCCATTATTGGTCGTCCCAAAGCCTTGTTTTGGAAGATTTACTAATAACCCCATGTCTTCTTTAATTCTTTTTTTTCTCTCTTCAACAATCTTTTTTTCGGTTCCTTCAAGAGTTTTGTCCACGTTTGCAGTGGACTTCCGCTGATAGATCAGTTATAAGAATGGATTCTTTTGGAGGATAGCATGCAATTTTTTCTTTTCTAAGGAATTCATATGCTGGGTAAATATCATCATAACTTCATTTAGCCTCAGATCGTATTTATAAATACGTTTTAACTGTAAAATTTCGATTTATGTATAGAGCTACTGCCTCTTCTGGAGTATATTTAACTATCACTGAGGCTGGACGAGTAAGGGTGTGTTATATTTTAGTTGCGTCTGCATTTTTGGTGATGGCTTCTACCATTAAAGCTGCATTCCGCTGAGCTGATAACATTAAGCTAGAAGCAGTTGCAAAAGTCAACTCTTCTTTTGAATAGTTTCTTATCAAATGTGATAACTTTATTCTCTTGGACTGATGGCTAGTCTCCGAAAGAGATATCAGTGTTCATCCCTTCATCTTTAAAATATGACTGCAACTTTTCCACTCCAAAATTTTGAAACGGCTTTTTTATTGGGGTCACTTTGAGCTGTCATTTTTTTCTTCTGCGTTATTTTGCTTATACCGAATCTCGAAAAGTTCGTCCTTTGAAATTGCCATATTTCCTGAAAACAAAGTATTACATGAAAACCTGCAGTTTTCTGCAGCTGAAGTTGTACTATTTTTGTTACACGAATAGTATCAAACAAGTTTAGGTAAAAATTAAAGCGGATAAATGCGGATAACGAGATTGCTGATCTTAATGATGAATTTAAAACATTTCAAAAATTTTACTTAATTTAACATTATCCCACTATAACATGAAAAACTAATTCCTGTTCAATTAAAATCACAAAAATGTATATTTATGAAAATTAGCATGGAAGAATTTTTGAAATTCAATAATATACCTTTTTTAATTAATATTTTCTAGAACATGAAAATAATACATTGTGCGGCGGTTGCCCTTATTGCCCTTTAATGTATGAAAACATTTAGTTGAAGCAATTTTTAATTTATAATTGTGGGATTGAAATCCCACTCCCGGGAGAAAAGGCTTTGAAAGGATTTACAAGGTATAATCGAAACCGCTGTCACATTGTCGGTCCTGATGTCACGTTGTTTAAATTTTTCCCAAATTATTAAATAAACTTGAATCCTTTTTATTTAACTGACTTCGTTGCCGCTTTTTTTATGTTTCCTAGAATGGGCTAGATAGACTTCAAGCAGACTAATCCCAATTGTACCCAAAATGGACTTCAGGTAATCAATTTTGTCCCATATAGACAATAGGGATCAATCGGAAACCGTTCTCTTTAGGCATGAGTCGCACTATTTTTTGCAGGGTATTGTTCAGAATGCTGGTGCGTAGGTACCTGTTACTGTGACAGCTGCGCAGAGTTTACGAGATTTCATGAAGTAAGGAAGAGACATCTACAAACATATACATACATATATGTATGTATACATATTTGAAGCAAAATTGGAGCAACAAAATAAAATATAAGAAAAAAATTAGCAAATGGATGTGCATGTTTTACGTTTTTTAGTGCCCATAATTGGAAGTTAACTAAATATGACCCCAAGCCGACCAGGCGTTATTTGAATGTTTATGTAGGTTAGGTACAGGCAAATATGTAAAAGGTCAGTATTATAAGCGAACTTTTAGTGCCTACGATGCCCTCTCGTTCGTTCCATTATATGGTCATCTGCAACCTACATATTTGGCACCAATTTCACTGGTGGCGCATGAGATAACAAAATTTATTACAATTTTGTATATTTCCTCCATCTGAGGTGCCAGTCCATTTCCAAAAAGGGAAAATAGACAAATCTAACTTGGACGACGATATTGCCTACGCATTTCATAGCTTCTCTAGCCTAATTGTCAATCTCTACTACCTGTAGCGAATTTTGTTTATTCAGCAGGTCGCGCTCTGGTAGCCAGAGTTCCGAGAGGAAGGGTTGGATAACCTTGAAGGTTTGCTTAACTTCGATGTGGATATTGTAATAGGTCAAGCTCTCATTGAAACAGAATCATCCTCGACATACCTGATGCATGTCCCGCTCATACTGTGTCCCAACATGACACCAACCATTGTAACTTTTCAATTGCAATGTGGAAACAACGCCTCTAACACCCGTTAGAGAATATTGATAACAGTTAAAGCGTGGTCGTACCAATTGGATGGGGTGAAGCACTGCTATAACAACAAAAACAATCTTGGAGGGACTAGTACCTTATTTGTGCTATTTTCCAGAACGTGCCGGGATAATATCGGCCAAAGATGTATCAACACAGGTAAAACTCCTCAATAACTTCGAGAAGTCCACTTATCGCTGCAATATGAAGAAGAATAAAACGAGGTTGTCAATTAAAATCGATGAAAGAACAGTTAGATAGATAGATAGATGTGTTGTGAGGTTAAGCACTACGACCTATTGGTCTATTATGCCCTCATTCTCTTCAGAGCACTACGTCCAAACCGAGTTCTCTGTGAAAATCCAGAAAGGTACTCGGCTTCAAAGAGTGTATGTGACCACTTTCTAATTTTAGCGATCCCAGGATCCTAAATATTCTTCTCGTGACCGGATCGCACTCCAGCAGGATGTGTTCTGCACAGTATCATCTTCGCATCACAGAACCGACAGAGGCTACTAGACCATATACCTAGTTTGCGCATGTGGCTCTTTAGCCTGCAGTGACCTGTAAGTATGCCTGTTGAAATTCTAAGGCTGCTTTTTTGGAGGTTAGTTATGGCTTTATTTATTTAGTTTTTTTCTATTAGTGCCTTTGCCTCCCATTGTCCTGCACTTTCGCGCCAGCGTTGTTCTATGAGGCACGCCTGTTTTTGCATGAGCTCTTCCTATATAGTGTGTGTGTCGCTATCGGCATGATGGGCTCAGATCCTATTAGCTTTTCGGCCGCTGCCAACCTAGCAAGCTCGTCCACTTTCTCCTTACCGTCTATTCCTCTGTGTCCAGGTACCCAAGTTAAACGAATGGTTTTATTTGCCCCTAGACTGTTTAACCTCTGCACGCACTCAAGGAAGATAATGGCTTGAGCGCAGCTGGACTGTCGCGGAGTAGATTTATCTCTGCATGCAGGCTTATGGCTATAACTTCGGCTTGAAAGATGCTCAGAAATTTTCCGAGTGGCAGGAACATTTTGGTTCTGGGGCCGAAGATCCCCGCTCCGATGCCCTTCGATACCTTCTAGCCATCGGTGTACCATATACCAAACAACAGTTAGCCTTGCACTTTTACTATAAGTACAGTACTAGTACCTGAAAGCGCTACAACACCAGCAACAAAAAAACGGGATAAATTACTATTACGATGAGAAATGCCCCACCTTTTCGGAAATGTGGGACACTGCCTATAAAGTGTTGATATGTGCGACCGAAATTCGCTGTGATAAGGAAAGCAAAGATAACTCGAAAACGAAAAAGAGACTACTAGTTTCAAAGCACACAAATCGTATGTGCAACTTAGAGTAAAACTAGCATGAGCTGCTGGTTGATAGGTATCATTATCAACATTAAATGACACAGCCTAGAAGATTTGGATATAATACTTACAGAATATGATTGTTTTTCGTCGACAGAGAACTTAGGTTAGGTTGAACTGGCCGGTCCTTGAGGACCAGACTTTTTACAAGGATTGCTTACACCCTTACACACTTCTATATGCTGTGCTGTCAATATAAAAAATGACGTGGCTGAAGTTTAAGCTATTTTCTTCCAGTGTTTCTACTGCTTTGGTTACGGCTACTACTTCCGCCTGAAAAACGCTACAGTGATGTGACAGCTTGTAGGGTCTGTTTATCTTCGAATCAGCGTAGTATACCGCAGGCCCTACTACTTCGACTACTTTGGAACCATCCATGTACACTTGTATCGCTTTGTCCGCTATTAGGGCACCCTTTCGCCAACCATCCACTTCTGTTGTGGCTCTAGAAGTCTCTACGAAGCGTATACACGGAATTAGGTAGTCTGTACGCCCTGTAATTGATAAAACTATACTTCTATAGCCGAATGGTCTGCGACCAAACTGCCCCGAGGCACTGAGCCTCATTACGGTTATGAACGCTATGTTCTTTGCCAGCAAGTCTACAGGTGAAATGTGCAGAATGGCATACAGTGCAGCCGTCGGGGTTGTTTTCATGGTTCCCGTAATGCTAAGCATTGATGGCGTTAGAAATAATGATAGTACTATTCAATTATGGTTTAAAAAACAATTATGAAATCGGTAAGAAATCCCATAAGGGTAGAAAGAGGACTTGTCCGACAGTACACGCAGGAGTATAACGAGGAGAAGCCCGACACTACCTGTTTATGCTTAAACAGGTACAAGTGGTCTCTCCATACGACATGCTAAAACAAAATGGACCAATCCAATCCATATAATGAGATAAAACCGGGCTATAGTCGCATACTCCTTTGCGACTCATGCCGAACGCGACTGATGCCAACGTGATAAGTGTCTGTTATATACCTTATAAATAATAACACCAATGTTTGTATGTTTAGTAAATACATACATATTACACTACTCTGCTAATAGACGAAGGAAATAATAAGTCATGCACGTGACGAGCAACAAAAACAAATAGACAGAAAGTAAAATTTAAATCAGTAGCCAACAAACCGACTTTTGATAAAATAGTAAGATTCATGTGGACCACTGAAGATGTAACGTTTGATATGTAGTTAAGCGCGATTTACCTCCGAAGAGATTAAGCCGAGCTTCTCTTCCAATTTGTGTCGTGCTCCTTTTTAATTTTTCCAACAAATTGCCGGGATGCGACCTACATGACTTGCTATCTCTAAACGGCATCTGCAGGACAGATGAACTTTCACTGAGAAGCTTTTCATGGCAAAAATATATTCGGCGTGTTTTCCAAATCACTGCCGAGGGGCGACCCCGCTTACAAAAACTTTCTTCTTTATCTTTTAGAATTTATTGGGCCGAACTATTAGAGCAATTCGTTCGTAAACGGAAATCGAAATGAATCGGTTGATTTACGGCAGTACGGCCCTAGAGAATGTATATCATTTTAACCTTGGTTGATGAAAAGGTTTTGCGAAGAAATTCCTAGATATATCCTACTTAGGCTACACCTCTGGAGAGAAGCTCCACAAAAAGGTAACTCAACAGGAACGAAATGGCGATTGACGTATATGATCTATGCCCCAACTGGACTTACGTTTTAATCAGGACCGGATTAAGGATATGGGGTCCCTGGGTCAGTTATAAGTGAAGGGCTGAGGCTAAAACACCCGCTTGCGATATCTCAAATTCGTGCGAAAAACAGTTTCTCACAGTATTTGGCTTTTGGCAAGCTTCTCTAATGTCAAAATAATCTTAGGGCTTGACATTCAATAAAATCTCTGAAATTCAATACTGCCATTGCAGCGACTTAATTGAACGTCGAGTAGCTCGAGAACTTCACAAGTATTTCGAGATTGGAGAATTGAGCTAGAAGCCGAGTTCTCGCTTTTTTGAGTCTCGAAATTCTCGCTTGTGTTCGGAAAGGAATTGTTATCGTTGTTAAATATTCGCCCGATATTGACGTATGGCCGGAAAAACTCAACCCGTTGTCTGTGTTGCGATGACAGAGACAAGCAGATCGTGGAACCTATGCTCAAACCCAAATGCTCCTTATATAAATATGATTCGAGCTAATCACAAGCTTGTTTGAGAGCTCCAAGGCCACCCAGCCTACTATAACCGAGCTCAGAGCATTTTTTGCCATAAACGCGGTGAACTCCACTCGGAAGACATTGCTGTGATCGGGCAGCTTGAACTCGCAATTTACATAGATCGTACGACATAGAAAAAAACCGGTCATAAAGGTTCTGCTTCAACATCGACCTATCGATTAAATATTTAACTGGTCCTCTGGCCCTATTTGTGTCCCACCACCCTGTTGATACCCGCACAAAGACTAATATAATAAAGCAGAAATTAAGTCAAGAACTAATTAAAGAATGCTGTAGTGGTCAAAGTAAAAGCCCAGTCGCCTCGCTCGTAGAACGTATATTTAGGGGCAAGATATGCATTCTTGTTAGAGCCCAGCTGATTTTAACTAGCACTTAACGCTCCATGGGAACCAACATTTTGAAAATGCTGCTGTTGTTGTTGTTGTAGTGAAAAGGACACTTCCCGAAGGCCCTGGGGAGTGTTATCGATGTTAATGGTCCTTTTCCGGAAAAAGAATTCGCCACGGGTATGTGAGGTTGACAATTGGGTTGGTTAAATTATATATTGCGCTGGCAATCCCTTGAAAGGGTTGCGCTACATAACCCTTTGAATCAATGATACTGTAACGAATTTTGGGAAATTCCAGGTTATTGTGTACCTTCTGTTAACGTTCGAATCGCTGAACTGTCGAATAAATAACATCAATGTTCAGTATTGTAAAATGCTGTTTATATACAACTTTACTGTGGCAATAGGACTTCACAATTACAATTATCGCGCACTTCACTAATAGCGTGTTTAAATCAAACTGATTCCTGATTCCTCAGCTTGCACTGCTTTTATACTCTCGGTTACCTCGTTCGCCCATTTCGCTTAAGGTCTAGACGTTCCACGAACATGCCTTGCTATTTAGCTCATGCTTGGCTATTTAGATATATACATGTATATCTGTACTTTATGTAGGGGCATATGCTTTGTTGTCATCTACTTGTGTGAAATATTCTCTCCACTGTTAGCTGCTGGTTATATTTGTGTAAAATATTCTCTTCGCTTCAAGCTGATAGTTATGTGTGCGAAATATTCTTCGTTGCCTTCTATGTACCCACCGGACGGTGACGCATCGAAATTGCTAAAGGCCCGAACACATAAGAATAACCTATTTGACGAACACATGTAGTCAACTGCAGCATCGTGCGCTGACAGATGAGTTGACTGGATGTGTTTATATGGGGATCGTCAAATAAATTATTCTTATGTATTCGGGCCTTAACACTCACCACAATACAATCACACATAAATGCTTCGCTGAGCCCCTGCTGCCAGGATGAGGCTTTTTTGAAGCGAATATTTCTCGCAACTGTTGCATGGGCCGAAGCACTGTTACATGAAGAAGAAGAAGAAGAAAAGGGAGTGAAAATGTTCACCGGTCAACTGACATCCTCTCGTAGTTCTGATTTTCCACCTACCAGAAATTCATTTATCGACCTTAATGGAATATGTTTTAATTTCAACTCGAAGCTCGAACATTCTTCCGGAGAGACTCTGGCCCCCAGAGGGCTAGGGGGTTAGATATTACCCGCGGTAGGTATGTCTACCGACTAAAATACCAAATAGATTCAAGGGATTGTGTAGCGCAACCCTTTGAGGTTGCCATCACAATATATAGCTTCTCCAAACCCAATTGTCAACCTCACCTATCCATGGCGAATGCTGTTCCATTAACAGCCAAGGCTCTGGCGACCCCGAACTCCTCGTGGATTAGGGTGTGGGAGGGCGGTATGGCCTAGAAGGGGCTTGGCTTGGTACCGGAACATACCGGATCTGCATCCGGCAAAGGATCATCAACATCGATAAAACTCCCCAAGGCCTTCGGGGAGTGTTCTTATCGCTACAACAATAACAACAATAACGAGACTCTGGTTTTTTGCTTATATACCCGTGCCTCAATGTATGCTCCCAAGTGCAATGTAGATGACTATGTCTTCCTAAGTAGATCACTAAACAAAAATTTGCATGTGCCTATTAATTACGCAGAGAGTTGATGAGTGGGCTACTCTGCTGCTGCTACTGCTTGACCAGCCACATTGTGGCGCTACATGAAAACAGCAGCATCTCGACTCCCCACTTGCTTTAGAAAGTCCGCAAAATTACTTGTCTAGCACTTAGGCCAGCGATGGGCAAAACGGCTCGTATGAGCCTTTTGCTCATACGGGCAGGCTTTGCACATATAAGTGCTAGGTGAGGGACGATCAAGTGCAGGTATGTGGGGCGAAGAACACAGGAAGCGAATAATATACAAACACACATAAGATTGATAAAGAGAGAGTATTTGGCCATAGTACAGCTCTACAAGTAGGATATGTAGCAGCACGCACATACACAGCCACGCTCACCTGATAAAATGCTTGTTCTTGTTAGTTTTTTTTTTGTGGATGCTATTTGGCACTGTTGTACTTCTTAGGTCCAAGAAAAGTGTAGTAGCTGCTAACGAAAACTGCGTAAAATTTTTATTGTAAAATTACAAAGAAATATCCTTATTTACTTTCAAACGAGCACTTAGGCACATCTCTCTTTAAAATTCAATATGTTTTGGACAATTTTAATTAACAAATTGTGATACTTTATTACCGGGGACGATTGCTAAAACACGACCAAAACCGTCGGGGAGGTATTAATAGACGCGTTTTTGCCTTGCTTCCAATAATTCGAATACTTTTTCGCCTTTGGACTATTGATAACAGGACAAAACGCGTCTTTTCATTTCTCTTTCCACATTTTTTGACGGGTTATTGCAGTCGACCTCGGTTTCAAACTGTTATTCGCGGAAAACTTTTGAGCGGGTAGAAAAATTTAGCACCCGTGTTTGTATTCTTAATACTGGAATAACTACGCGTCCTCGGATACCCCAATTCAAGACTTTTGTATAACTTTCTGTAGGACCCATATAGGTGCACTACATTTTCATACTAAATTCGTTCAAAAAAATTTACCATCACAGCAACCCATATCTGATATTCCGATCCTTTTTTTTTCCCTGCGTCGCTTTCAACAACAGTAAAGCGCCAAATACACGACACGAACATTTCCGCGAACATTCCCGTTATATCATGTTTCTGCGACCTTTTCTGTCGTGTATGGTGGTGTTTGCCAGTTCGCGCAAATGTTCGCCAAAAATCAAAATATTTTAATTTTTGGCGAACATTTGCGAGAACTGTTCGTGCGTGTATGGCGATATAGCTCATAATCGTAGTAATTTCTGAACGGAACAGACGTGCGCGGAAAAGTAAAATGGACAATAAAAAATTTCTGAGTGAATTTATTGAAATGTATAAATCTTTGCCATCATTGTGGCAAGTAAAAAGCAAAGATTATTGTAATAGAATTAAAAAGAATAATGATTATGCGACTTTAATCGAAAAATTAAAAGAAGTAGATCCCGATGCCACAAAGGATACAGTTATAAAAAAAATAAGTAGTTTGCGGGCGCAATACCGGCGTGAATTTCTCTTTTTTTACGCTTAATGGCCACAGCGAGCAATATTGCTGCAGCACAATTGTTGTCCGTATTCATCGCTGTCTGAAAGAGAACTAATGTTCGGCGAAAAGTTCGTATGGTGTATGGCCAAAGCTGCGAACAAGATTGCGGAATGTTCGCGGAAATGTTCGTGTCGTGTATTTGGGGCTTAACCCCGGTAATTTTGAGACTTCGTTCAGTGTCAAGCGCATGTTCCACGAAGGTTCCACTGAGTTCCACAATAGTTTGACACTGACCGAAGTGTCAAACGGCAGTGTGTTAGAAAGAGAAAGGAATTGTTTTCTTCTCATACATATCATACATGTAAACCTGTATCATGGCGGAGCGATACAAGGTGGCAGCATGGTGACATACCTACAAAGATAAATAAAAATTCCATGTACTTTGTTTTTGTAAATTCGATGGACAAATGTCAAAATCCTACTGCGCCGGAATTTGATGTATCAAATCAAATAAAAAAAGTTTATAATCAGCTGTTCCATGCTGCCACCTTGTATCGTTCCGCCATGACCTGTATGATATATTTGGCTATGTGGAAAATGGAGCTGCCACCTCTCTTATTATGTTCAAATTATTAAGCGTTTTAGGATAAACTAGCCTTTTCCGGCGGCTACGCTAGCACTAAAGGCCACAAATATGCAATATCTCTTTTGTGATTCACAGCTCGAACTGAATTTTCAGTTGTAATTTTAAAAGTTCCTTTATGATTCAAATCATAAACAAAGCAAGTTTTAAAATTAGAAAAATGGTCGCCGTAAATTAAACACACATGCTCCAATAGCTTTTGCAGTATGGATTTAACGATGTAGTCATGTGAGCTGAAGAAGTTTGAAAATTCCTCCATAATTTGAAATTTATAAATGAAAGCAGTTAGGTTTATAATAAAACTGGTAAAATTAGTCGTTGTTTATGCGATTGGTATCTTTTTTTTATTTGTAAACTGATAAATTTCTTTCTAGGCTCACGGCAACACTGCCAACAAGTCTGAAAAGGGTTTCGTTTTCACACGATTGTATAGGAAACCTGCATTAGTACGTTTTTCTACTACTACTTCCTCTAATGCTACTACTTTAAAAATTCTTTTTTAAATATTTTATGTATATATTGCAAAATGCATCGGCTTGCATGTAATTAAATGTATGTATGTGAAGGCGAAATTAATGTCAATAATGCACTGCTTAACATAAAGTCGACATCAGCCTATGGTTATTCCGTTTTTCGTATTTCTTGCCAAAAAATTTATGATTTTGTTTTCGTACTATTGCAACACAGTTTGGGAATTGGTTTTCGAGGTTGAGAGAGAATATCTTCATTTCAGTTTTTTAGTATTTCCGCAACCTTCTTGCCAAAGATGACTTGATACGAAACTCTCTCATTTTTTGCGCTCTCACGAGGGATTTATCTCAAATTTGAGCTGGCAACAATCACAGATAAATCCCTCGCGCCAGCTGAAGCGGGTGCCAAAACAAAAAATGTGCCAGCTAAAATGAAAAATGGGCCAAAAATTTCGGTAAACCTTATTTTAACCTACAACTGTAGAAACGCGTTCAAAAATTATGGGGAAAAGGATAAAAATAATTGTTTTAGTGTAAAAATTATTAGTTCGAAAGCGGAGGGTAAATATTATTTCCTATTCAAAAGTTATCACTAAAAACAGGTTTTGTAAATATGAAGTCCCGATGCAACCAGTCCATTTTGATCACAGAACCTGGAACGTCAGACATGTAGGATAAGCTCTATCCATTGAATGATGTTAGCATTTTATCATAAGCCCGATTTATTGAAATTTCAAAAGAATATATGGTTTTCACTGTGAGTTAAATGCGTTACAATATTTGACTAATTAATTTAATCAAAATGTAAATTTTACTTAGATTTGTTTATATTTGACTCTAAATAGTCGTATTATTGTAAAATAAGTTTAAAGAAATGAATATTTTACGACTATCATTTTATTAAATGATTGAAAATATAATCGCCGAAATGTATGTCAAAAATCCCCATATTCAGATCTATTAATTTTTGTTTGGAGTGGTATCATTGACAAATGTTATAAAAAATGTGCATTTTGACAGCGCTATCTCGAAACAAAGAGTTGCAAATCCATTCATCTATGCTTTTTGCGATGAATATCGTTTTAGACGAAGTGTAAGATATTTCCATTGTATTTTTTTACTCCCCTAGCACCCCAAACACACAAACGTCTCACCTAGCACTCGCTGGCACTGAAACTGATTTAGGAGCCGAAAATAGGCCCACCTCTGACTTAGACGATCTGCTTTCCAATTACTGCATACATATACTAGAGGTATCATAGCATCGTTACGCTGTATAATTTGTATGTGAGAAATGTTGCGCATGCGTAATTGTTGTTCGATACGTAGTTACTCGTAATAAAGCTACAAAAACACGAGGATGTTGAGTTGTGTTTATTGTGCTTGATTATTGTGCGGCTGTTAACTGCCATAGGAGGTGTTAACAAATCCATTAAACCTATTTTACTTGCACCTGCTCTAAACGAGCTAAAAATCCTGCCTGACGTTCTAGCTTAGCCTGCGTTAAACTGCACTGGTTTTCATTTGGTAGCCTCTTGTTGTTTTTTTGTTGTTATATTATGCTTAAATGTAGATTTCGAATGACTATATTGGTATTTTGATTAGCACTTTGTGCGCTCATAAACTAATAACAAAGACTGATCGAAGAATAAAGATGTTGCAGGCGCGAACTTCGGTGGAAAGCAGCGGAGCGTCACAAAATTCTAGTAGGTCACTTGCACCACACCAAAAACTTTAACACAATTTTTAACATAATTTAAGCACAAAAATACATTGATTGCAGTTTTAGAGTGTGAAAATGTAAATTCTGAACACATAGCTGAATTAACAGTGTACAAATAATTAAATAAAAATTAAATAAAATAAATACAGACAGTGGTAGTTTAACAAATTCTGCTGTGGTGAGTGGTGAATGTGACCTTCTAGAGGTTTTGTGAAGCTTGCTTCGCACTATTTGTCGTCCCTGCAACATCTTTATTCTTCGATCATTTGCTAATAATGTGGGCTGTTTGAATTCTGATTCCAGTAGTCTGCTTCTTGTCGAGCTCATAGCACACACACACACACCACAATACATACATACATACATAAGTATGTAGATATGTTGGTATTTATTTACGTTTTCAATATTAACACCTCAATTTGCTCTCGTTTGTCTTGCTTTCGTTCTTGGTAAAATTTTTACCATTTCTGGTTGCTTGTCCAGTGGCTACACAAACAAGCCGTGGCCAATGGATGCTGGCGCCTGAGTGAAATTGATTTTCATAACGAGTTTCTCAACTCCTTTGCTTCATTTAAATTTTATTTTAGCGTTGCTATTGGCGTTAATTGATTTAGATCACAATTTATTAATCACTTGAACCACTTTTTTAAACATTGCAAAAAATTGATGGTGACTGATATTGGTCTACAATTATTAATGGCCCATAATTATGATATCGCAAAATATGGCATTCCAAACGGCTTCCTATCTGCTTAGCTTTGACGCGCTACACGAGCTTTGGCATCAAAGCCTGACAAATTACCACAGGTGGCAAGAGCCCGTATAGCATATAGACTAATCATTATTCTACACTCTAAACATAGACGAATCTCGTAGAAATCGTTGCCGAAGCAGTTGGTGAAACACCTGAAGGTGATGTTACGTTAGGTTGAACTGGCCGGTCCATGAGGACCTCACATAGGATGAATGAGTCCGTAGTGTTACCAGAAGTTCATTTTGACGACCGAACAGGACATATGTTCTAAAATAACTCCGCCCTCTTGGCAAATACTAGAAGCTTTATAGGAATTAAGCCACTTGCTGCTTCAAGATCTGACAATTGTATCACTCCTAATAGCTGGAGTCCGAGCCTGCCAAGCGCAGTGTACGAGCACAAAATGTGCTTGATCGTTTCCTCCTCCAACCCGCACTTCCTATATCTTCTATCACTGACCAAGCCTAATTTAAAGGCATGTGAGGCCAGAAGGCAGTGTCCAGTCAGAATACCCGTCATGAGTCTACAGACCTCTCTTTTTAATGATAGAAGCAACTTTGTTAGTTTAAGATTGTAAGACCTAGACATAATCTTCGACACTTTACAGCTCCGCGCTCGAACCCACGTCTTTACCCTCTGGTCGAACATGTGCACCTCTCGCCTTCTCTTAATCTAGGCCAATCTAATTGGGGCGTCTACGGATTAAGCTTCACGGGATGCGCGTTTTTTAGCTATTCCCATATGGCTTGGGACCCAACATAGATGTATGCTTCTCCCTGTCCCGATTCTCTCCTGGGACTGCTTACACTCTAACACACGTTTGGATGCTGTACTATGCGATATTATTGCCTTAATTGCTGCTTGGCTGTCAACAAAAAAGTTGACACGGTTGTAGCTTAAGCTATTCTCTGCCAATGTTTCTACTGCTTTGGTTACGGCTAATACTTCCGCTTGGAAAACGCTACAGTGATCTGGCAGCTTGTAGTATCTGTTCATTTCCGGATCCGCAGTAGACCCTTCTACATTGGACACATGTATCGCCTCGTGCGCCATTTGGGCACCCTTGCGCCAACCATCCACCTCTATTGTGGCTTTAAGATCTCCCTAGAAGCGGTGATGTTATCAAAGCCGAGTTTTGGTTAGCTTAGCTCCTCGTTGCCAAGTTTCTTAATCGCGGCGTAGCAATCCCGTCCGTGCCTACTCGTTTTGATGGTTTAGCAGGTTTGATGGCCTCTTTAACCTCTCTGGCGGTGATGGTAATGGGAGACGTACAGAGTTTATGCCTATGTAAGTGTCTATAGGCCTGCGTCTCCGACGAAGGCAGCGCTGTTCGCATCCGACATCACTTTATACCTAAAGCCAATGGATATTTTCTTATTTCATAAGATAATAGCGGCTATCACTTATGCAAAGCTTACTAAGAAAGTAGAACATAAAAACTGAACAAAAATTTAAAAGAAACAAGTAGGGAAGGCTATGTTCGTGTAACCGGGTGTATCCGAACATTAAATACTATGCTGCCAAATTACAGCTTACAAAACTTTTAAGTTACCTTTTAAAATTGGGCGGCGCCACGCCCATTTTCCAAAATTTTACTAGTTTTCTATTCTGCGTCATGAGGTCAGCCCACCTACCAAGTTTCATCGCTTTATCCGTCTTTGGTAATGAATTATCGCATTTTTTCGGTTTTTCGAAAATTTCGATATCGAAAAAGTGGGCGTAGTTATAGTCCGATTTCGTTCATTTTAAATATCGATCTGAGGTTCGTGCCCAGGAGCTTATATACGAAATTTCATTAAGATACCTTAAAATTTACTCAAGTTATCATGTTTACGGACAGACGGACGGACATGGCTAAATGAATTTTTTTTTTCGCCCAAATCATTTTGTATATAGAAGTCTATATCTATCTCGATTAGTTTGTGTCGTTACGGGGTACCGTTATGCGTTAATATACTCTGTGAGCTCTGCTCAGCTGCGTGTTTGATTCGTTAAATGAAAGAAGACTAAGTACATATTAATTAAGTAGTCCTGACGAAAGGACTGGTGAAATGATCTGAAAATTTGGGCTACTTGCTTAGCCTTATTATTATTTTTTCACTTTAGTATTCTAGGCTATACTTTCGCCACCGGAAAGGAAAATAAAGTAAAAAAAGGAAAGTTAAGAATTATTGGAGTGATATAAATTTGCTATCGATAACAGTGGCTATCAATGAGTTATTGATTTTTATCGACGAGTTATCGGTCTGTTATCGAAAATTTATTGATTTGGTATCGAAAAGTGATCATATATTTACTGAAAGGGTATCGATATGTTTTAAAAAGATATCGGTTTGTTATCGACAAATTATGGATTTGTAATCGGAATGTTACAAACTTTTTATCAGCAGTTTATTCGTTGCAACCAATTTGTTATGGGAGTGTTATCGATATTTTATCGAAAACTCATCATTTCAACGTATAAGCAATGGCACATCTGTGACCCGTCGATAACAAGCCAATTATCTATGTATACTTTATGTTCAACCAACTTCGCTTTTAGTTGATGAAAGTGCGGTGCTCAGACGTAATGGGTGCGATTCTTCGCTCCAGCGAGAGGAGTATGTGCAGATGTTCGTATGTTAATTTAGCATCGGTTGCCCTAAAAAATGAAAAGTTTTGCACCGCTGCTAAAGCCTAGAAAACCAGCTAACGAAGGATAATCATATAAACTGATATCTCTCCTATAGCTGGAGGGAACTGCAGACCTGCAATAGAGAAATGAAATGCTGAACCAATAATTTCTGCTAAAAATCTCAGAAACAAAATTATCCCAACAGATATCTGATTGAAGAGGCCCCACCTTCCAGGAACTTAAGAATCCTACGAAGAGATCCGTACATGACGTTCACAAGAAGGTGTCGGTCTTCTATGCCAGATATTTCCCAGTGAATCTCATTCTTAACGACAAATGCCCGGAAATCGCAATTGAGAAAAGGCAACCTCCCCAGGTAAACGCCTGTCACTCTAGCTCAACTTTGATTGGATACTTTAACAGGTTAAACTCTTACTTATCCAGAATCAACCACGGACATAACAATTTATGTCCTGCTTATCCTGCATCCCTTATCTGTCTGGTGCAACCTTGTTGAAAGAGAAAGTTTCCTCGGTCGCCCGTTAGAGGATATTGATGAGACTTTGTGAGTGGTTGCACTTATTGGATAGGGTGAAGCACTGCTAACCAAGCAACAACGAGGTCAAACAAATCCTCCCCACCACAGCCAGGATAACGTCAGATGGGGCTAATACCGGCTCGGTTTCAGAAAAGGAACTGCCGAAATTAATGCTCCCCCTCTAAACTTTTGGGAGTGTATTTTTACTTCAATGCAAGATATCTCATCCAACATTTTCAGTGAAAAGTAAAAATGTAATCGTGGCGCGAAGAAGGAAACGAGACGACTAGTTAGAAAGAGAAGTGAACAAAGCGTGCCGCAGAGGTATTACTTTGATGAGATTGAGATGTTAGCTAATAGCAAAAATGTCTGAACAATTTTAAACTACAACTTCTCCAACTGTATGTATTTCAACAAAAAATTAATTGTACTTCAAAACAGTTCAAAAATGTTTTTCAGAAAAAGCCAACTGTGTTTCAGATATTCGAGTTGTTTCTCAGAAAAAGTAAAATATTTAAAAAAAAAAAAAGATCCAAAATTTTCTAAACGCATACCAAAAAGGCTCAAATGTATTTCAGAAAACCACAAACATATTTCAGAAGATGGAAAAAGTAATTCAGAAAAAACCAAATGTAGTTCGGAAAATATCAAATATGGTTCAGAACATATAATATTGTTACGAATATTAGCAACACTAAGGGGTACTGCCATCTCTAAGCCGATGCTAAGCAGCGCCTTGTATGCTCATCCATAAATCAATCATTATGTCTACACATATGTACATATACGCAGCTGAGAAGCAACGCACAACCACATGCATATATCTGAGATATTCCCGAAAGTATGCAATGAGAGAAGCTATAAAATCGTGCAATTGTAGTTACAGATGAGAAATTTGATAGCTGATGGCCAACTAGTAGATTCTGGAAATGGAAGCGCCTAGAAGATGCGAACGAGGAAATAAAAGAGTATAAAAGACAGCGACAGATAGAGGCGCTAGAATCAGTTTCAATTAAGCACGCTATCTGTCGGGCAATAGTAGAGTTATTTATTGTGAAGTACTTTAATAAAGACCATTTTGCATTATTGAATAGTGGAGTTATTTATTCAACAGTTTAGTGATTCGAACTTAGCAGAAGGTTGCGAATAAGAGGATTTGCAAGTAGATTCGTTACAATTGGTGTCAGAAGAGGAATCATTGAATAAATTCCGAAGATTGCGAATACAACTTGGACAAGGCAAAGTTGAGTGAATTGAGAATCCAGCAACTGAAGAAGGCGTTGGAGAGCCGTGGACTGAATACAACCGGCAATAAGATCGAACTTCAAGCACGGCTACGAGAGGTAATCGGGTTGGAAGGAATCGATGTGGACGAGTGTGTCTTTCATTCTGATGTGGAAGAGCCAGCGACTAAATTGGAGGAGAAGATAGAGACTCCGAATCCATTGGCGAGTGTAGACACTAACACAATACTAGCAGTGCTGAAGCAAATGTCGTCACAAATATAAACCGATATGTCAACACAGCTCGAAGTACAAAAGACACAAATTTCATCACAACTGGAAGAACAGAAGACGTATATGGTATCTCAATTGGAATCGCAGGAAACCCGTATAACATTACAATTGGAAGAACAGAAGACATATTTGGCATCTCAACTGGAAGCGCAAGAGGCACGTATATCTGAAATGTCGGCACAAATTTCGGAACAGGTATCATCGCAGCTCTTTGTGAAACTGGAAGAGCAGGATGCAAAAATTTTACAACTCGAGGACAAAATTGATGCCGGGATAGAAGCGTAAGAACACCATCCTTTGAGGGCTATGTTCCTTTCCAGGTGTTTAAGCTACAATTTGAGAAGACCGCAACAGTAAACAACTGGAATGCTGAAGATAAAGTTGCAGCTCTATTCGTAGCATTGAAGGGGCCAGCAGCCGAAATCCTACAGACGATTCCTGAAGGAGAACGGAACAACTATGAAGCATTGATGGCCGCTGTCGAGAGACCTTATGGAAGCGAGCATAGAAAACAGATATTCCAAATTGAGTTGCAAAACCGTCACCAAAGAGCGAATGAGACTTTGCAGGAGTTTGCCTCGGATGTTGAAAGGTTGGCACATTTGGCAAATGCGGACGCACCCGTGGAGTACACCGAGAGGGTAAAAATCCAGAGTTTTATAAATGGCATACGAGACGTAGAAACGAAGCGAGCGACATAAGCAAACCCAAAACCCAAATTCGCAGAAACGGTATCCCATGCACTGACCCAAGAAACAGCGTCGCGTTTGAGTAAGCCCGCATACAAAGCTCATCGCGTGGAAGTGGAAAGGCCAGACTGGGTAGACACAATTTTGGAAGCATTGAAGGGTACGCAGCAGAAGAATAATGATGCAGTCAAATGCTTTAAGTGTGGAAAGCCAGGGCACATTGCGCGTTATTGCAACACCAACCCTAACAGTTCCAACAATGTGGGTGGTCGTAAACGCAAAGCTGAAGGAGATAAGCAAGAGTGAGTCAGATGTAAAGATCGAAAACTTGCCACAGCTATTGAATGTCCAGTGATATCTGTGTCGCAAATTGGAAGGAATCAAGCAGGCTTAACGTCAGAGAGAATGTCGATGAAGAAGAACGTGTACTGACTGTAGATACGGGCGCATCTCATTCCTTGATTCGATCTGATTTGGTCAACAGGAGAGTAAAGCCATTACCTGGAGCAAGGTTACGTACGGTCACTGGCGAGTATAACCAAGTCCTGGGAGAAGTGATATGTGAAGTCTTAATTGGGAAGGTCATTGTTCTACACAAATTCGTTGTGGCGGAGATCGTTGATGAAGTCATATTGGGAGTGGACTTCTTGGTTGACCATGACATCAATATCGATATGCAGAGAAGGGTGATGCGTTATGACAACCAGGATGTGCCACCTAACTTCAGTTTGAAAAAGGGCTCAGCAGTAATCGAGTACTGGTGGAGAAGAGTCGACAAAGACCACGAAAGTCAAAGGTAAAGGTGGATGGAACGAATGGGCCAAACAAAGCAAAATCGAAGGTACCTGCGAGAGAAACACTGGCATTGACAAAACCTAATGGACGTACAAAAACGAAGCAACGAACTTCCCAGAAAGAATGCGAGGGTAGTTTCAAGCCAGAGCGCGCTAGTGTTGTGAAACGTGGGAACGATACTGATTATGCGAAGCCAATACGTCAAGCGCAAGCTCTACGAAGTAGTTCATTGGCCCAACAACAGGGTCCGAGGGAACGATCCAGGATAATGAGTAGTAAGATGAAACACAGGTACGACAAGGAAAAGATTTCGGAAGGTTTCCTGGAGGGAGATTTGGTACTGCTATACAACCCTCACCGGCGGAAAGATGTTCCATCCAAATATCGGTGCAGCGGGGAAGGCCCGTACAGAGTTGTGAAGAGGATCAGTGATGTCATCTACCGCATACAAATAATTGAGAAACCACGAAATAGAAGGGTGGTTCATTTTGAGAGGCTAGCAGCGGTTAGATCGAGAGATTTGTTTGATTGGGACGATCAAACTTAGGTGGAGGGCAGTGTTATGAATATTAGCAACACTAAGGGGTACTGCCATCTCTTAGCCGATGCTAAGCAGCGCCTTATATGCACATCCATAAATCAATCATTATGTATCTACATAAACGAAGCAGTCATTATGTCTACACATATGTACGTATACGCAGCTGAGAAGCAACGCACAACCACATGCATATATCTGAGATACTCTCGAAAGTATGCAATGAGAGAAGCTATAAAATCGTGCAATTGTAGTTACAGCTGAGAAATTTGATAGCTGATGGCCAACTAGTAGATTCTGGAAATGGAAGCGCCTAGAAGATGCGAACGAGGAAATCAAAGAGTATAAAAGGCAGCGACAGATAGAGGCGCTAGAATTAGTTTCAATTAAGCACGCTATCTGTCGGGCAATAGTAGAGTTATTTATTGTGAAGTACTTTAATAAAGGCCATTTTGCATTATTAAATATCGGAGTTATTTGTTCAGCAGTTTAGTGATTCGAACTTAGCAGAAGGTTGCAAATAAGAGGATTTGCAAGTAAATTCGTTACAATAAGTAATAGTTTCGGTGAAAGAAATACACCTGATAAATAATGTTTTTAAAGGTTCTGAACACACATTTGTGGTTTTCTGAAATACACTTGCACTGAGGGGGGTTGAATGGTGTTACAATAATAAAAACTTGAACGATTTAACTTAAAAACTAATTTCCCTGGTACTCAGATTATCTTGCGTTCTCGTAGAAAAACTCCATTTCTACGACTTGATCACTGCCTGTATCTGCCGCTACATTCCTGTTTGAAAGCTCTGCCAAGCTAATCATCGAATCAAGTGGGTAGATTCTGTGAGGTATCAGACTAACGCGGATACTACGGTGCGCAACAAAAAAAAGCCCAAAGCGAAGGGATCAAAATGCTTTGGTCAAGAAAGTATTCTACCGACAATCGAATTCGGCAGCAGAAGAAAGATGGCAGCTCAACTGAAAAACTAATTTCCCTAGTTCCCAGATTATCTTGCGTTCTCGTAGAAAAACTCCATTTCTGCGAGTTGATGACTGCCGGTATCTGCCGCTACATTCCTGCTTGAAAGCTCTGCCAAGCTAATCATCGAATCAAGTGGGTAGAGCCTGTGAGGTATCAGACTAACGCGGATATTACGTAGCGCAACAAAAAAGGGCCCAAAGCGAACGGATGAAAATGCTTTGGTCAAGAAAGTATTCTACCGACAATCGAATTCGGCAGCAGAAGAAAGATGGCAGCTCAACTGAGTTGGGAGAGGCGGAATGAGAAAGACTTGATCTCCTTTCTTACTCCAATTAATGATAATGGTGCTGATAATCCGTTTGCTCTGAGTATTATCATGTCACTCTATATCATATTTAATATAACTAACTATTTAATATAAACTAATGTAGTCATCACGGGAGCCCTAAAAACAAACCCGACAGCAGCGTTTCTCGCCATTTTACACATCCCGCCTGCAGACCTAATGGCCAAAAACATCGCGTTAGCAACTGCAACAAGGCTTAAGGCCTCGGGGCAGGTTGAGTGCAGGCAATATAGCCATACCAGTATAGCGACATCTAATATCGGGCAAACGGAATTCATTGTGCGGTTCTTGAAGCTTCGAAAGAGTTCTGGGGGCCGCAATTGAGCAATGGGGTTGGTGCAAGCATGCAGATATGGTAGAACATACTATACATGTGTATACGGTTGGTTCCGAATTAATGGAAGGGGAAGGGTCTGCTGTTTACTGTGTCGATGCAGACAAAAGTAGATCCTGTTCGCAAAGAAGGGTGGAACACTCGCTGAAACAACAATAGATGTCCCAATCCGTTTGGAAGAAATCAAAAGGAGACAGGAGTTGCATATGCTTCATCAAGCAGGAAAAACGCGGGGCTGCAAAATTTCTAAGATCATGTACAAAGCCCACGAAGAGAGAAGACTTAATGCTCACTATGGGCATACTAACTGGACGTTGAATTCCAGCGTCATATGATTTTAAGTTAGGCATCGTCAGTGCAGGAAGTGGGAGCTGCTGTGAAAAAACTGTTGAACACGTTCTGTGTTCGTATCATGCGCTCACCAGGTCAAGGCTCCAGCTATTAGGGGCGGCAGAGCTGCCAGATCTCGAGGCAGTAATTAGGCTAGGTCCTAGAAAACATCTAGTATTTGCAAAGAGGATAGATTTATTCTTTAACATAAGTCCTGGTACCTGATTGGGGTTCTTCCGTTTGATCGTCAAACAAATTCTGGTAACACTATGGACACATTCAGTCTATGTGACGTCTAATTGACTGGCCAGTTCAGCCTAACCTAACTCATCACAAACCGATATGATTTCCATGGCACCAAGTACATAAAAAAAAAAATAAATAAATGTAAGGCGCGATAACCTCCGAAGAGATCTAAGGCCGAGCTTCTCTTCCAATTTGCGTCGTGCTCCTCTGGATTTTTCATACAAATTGGCCGGACGGGACCCACATGTTTTATGCCGACTCCGAACGGCATCTGCAAGGCAGATGAGTTTTCACTGGGAGCTTTTCATGGCAGAAATACACTCGGAGCGCTTGCCAAACACTGCCGAGGGGCGACCCCGCTTAGAAAATTTTCTTCTAATTGAAAAACCTTATTTCTAAAATTTTTGATGTTGCTTTGCCCGGGGTGCGAACCCAGGGCATACGGTGTGGCAGGCGGAGCACGCTACCATCACACCACGGTGGCCGCCACAAAGTACATAACTAAGTGTTGTCTTAGTGGTGAGATATATATTTTCTCTTCATTCCATGCACAAAAAATTTGTTTTTAACCAAATTAAGCTAACTCTTTCTTCACTTGCAGTGAAAATTGAATTGTTTTAAGATTTTATTATTTGATTTGACAATTAGATATATGTATGTGGGGTATTCCATCCCATTTCGACCAATTTTGAACCCGACCCCTTTAGAATTGGCTGAAAGTTTTTCTTCTTTTTCTAGCTTACGAAAGACGTTTTTCAGAAGTTTTTCAAATTTTTTCATCCAACTCAAAAAAAGTTATGAATTTAAAAAAAAATGCTATAACTTTTTCAAAAATTGACCGTTTGGGATCTTTTTTTTTTAAATTTGTTTTTAAATGTACTTTTCGGAAAAAATTCAAAAAAAATTTTAAAGTTTTTTTTTGTAATTTTTCAGTTTTTCGAAATTTTTCGAAAATCGCCCTTTTTTTCTCATAAAAAACTACAATCAATTCTGCAATCATCCCCACTAATCCCGGAGTGGGCCGAGAATTTTTTTTTATTTAATTGAAAAAAAAAACTTTAACATTTTTTTTTGTATTTTTCCGAAAAGTACATTTAAAAACATATTAAAAAAAAAAAATGATCCCAAACGGTAAATTTTTGAAAAAGTTATAGCATTTTGAAAAAAACACCGTTTTCCAACTCAAAATAAGTTTTAAATATTTTGAAAAAAACGGTATTTTTGCAAAATGCTATAACTTTTTCAAAAATTTACCGTTTGGGATCATTTTTTTTTTTTTAATATGTTTTTAAATGTACTTCTCGGAAAAAATACAAAAAAAAAAAAATTTAAAGTTTTTTTTCAATTAAATAAACAAAAAAAAAAAAAAAAAAATCTCGGCCCGCTCCGTGATTAGTGGGATGATTGCAAAATTGATTGAAGTTTTTTATGAGAAAAAAAGGGCGAAATTCGAAAAAGCACATTTAAAAACAAATTTAAAAAAAAAAGATCCCAAACGGTCAAAAAAAACGGTGTTTTTTTTTTTTAAATTCATAACTTGTTTTGAGTTGGATGAAAAAATTAGAAAAACTTCTGAAAAACGTCTTTCGTAAGCTAGAAAAAGAAGAAAAACTTTCAGCCAATTCTAAAGGGGTCGGGTTCAAAATTGGTCGAAATGGGATGGAATACCCCATGTATGTATATCAAAGAGCACGGCAATTGACAAACATTATTAACATTGAATGTCATGAAGTACATTGTTGTTGCTGATGCTGCTGTAGGAGCTGCATATTGCTGTTATTGTTACAGTTGTAAAGTGAAACGTCATTGTGCAACTAACTTTTTTAACAAAATTTATTTATTTGCCTTTCTTGTTGACAAAGACATGCAAATGGAGCAATAGACGAAGTACAGCAACAACAACAAGTTAAAAAGGTAAGTTTATGAGAATTCGAACATAATATACCTACCTGTAGATTTTGTAGTGACAATAGCCTCTGGTGAGATTTCTTTTCCGTTAAACGTTTTGTGTTTTATCCGGCGGGTTGATGTTCTCATGAGGACAAAGGCTGGCATCATCGTATAGAAGAAACTCGAATGGCGGGATAAGCAAGGAAGCCAATAGCACTTTGCGTCGTCTATTTCAGTGGCCATAAGGAGTAGTAGTAGGAAAAGACTTCTTTGCTATGTACTCTAGCAGCGTTTCGCATAAAGGAGATACTCTTCAATATAAAATATACATATTTGCGATAACACTCCAATAGACGATGCGGCCGCCGTGGATGAGGACTCTTTTTTGGAAACTTGATGAATTACACGATGGCTGCTCCCGCCTTGACATGAAAGTCAAGAAAGGCAGCTTCAATATCAACGTTAGCAATGAAAGGTTTATTTGATCCTGCATTGGTAAATTTCAGTCTCCATGAGATAACATTGGTTGAAATTAATTGCCTTCGCCGTGACTCTTATGAAAAATACGATGACCGGACGAACGCATGGCTACCGATTGGAACTTTAACGAGCTCTTCCCAACTCTCAAGAAAAGCGATCCCGAGAACCGCGTTAGTTATCATCAAGTATAAATATGTGAGGTCTTTATTGAGTTCAACCTAACCTAACTCTAGAAGGATATACTGGGCTTATCTTTTTTTTCTAAGGTTAGGGTGTCAATTATACCGAAATAAGCCCAAATTATACCGAAAACAATACCGTAATGATTCAGAGAAAGTACCGAAATAATTAAAATCACACTGTAATGTTACTGAATCGATCCAGAATACAATCCGAAAATTCCAATGCTCACTTTTTTAAAGGTGAAAGATTTTAAGTTATGTGAGCCATAGAGCAAATGTCATTGAGAAAAGCTCTCTCCAGAGTACTGTGGTTTGTTAACAACGGTATTTTCGTGTTATCCATTTCTTATCGAAGATATATCGATGGGTTATTGATGAGGTATAGATGAGCTGTCGAAGTGTTATAAGCTTGCTATCAATAACAAAGGTTATCTACGAATTATCGAGCTCTCGGTTTTTCATCGAAAATTGATCGATTTATTTTCGAAAAGTGGTCGATATGTTAATAAAAAGTTACCGGTTTGTTATCGAAAAGTTATCGATTTGTTATCGAAATTTACCGAAAAGTAATCGATTTAGAATTGAAAAGTTATCGAAATCTTTTAATAAATGAAATGAAAATGAAATGTGAACAATTTTCGATATGTTATTGGCATGTTATTAAAAAATTGTCTGTTTGGTACCGGAGTGCTACCAATTTGTTATCGGCGTGCTATGGAAAAGGTATCTATTTGAATTAGAAAAGCTATAGACTTGTTATTGAAAAGTTATGTATTTATTATTGAAACGATATCGATAGGTTATAAAAAAGTTATCGAATAATTATCGCGTGTTATCGAAAAGCTATAGAGTTCTTATAAAAAGTTCTCATTTGTTATAGGAGTGTAACGGTTTGTTATGAAACAGATACCGATAAAACTTCGGAAGAAAGTCCATGACAAATTGGTTACCTGACGATAACAAGCCTACAATATATTATAAAGCCAAGATGAATCCGAAGACTTGCAAATAACAAGCCATTAAAAACCGATAACTCGACCATAATTTCGCTTTCGTTATTAAACCGATAGTAAAACACAAACCTGTCGCTATCGACTTTTTTCAAATAGCACGGAAATGTTTGTTTCTGCTAAAGTTACTTCTGTTGTGGTTAAACTTCAATCCCTGAGTGAGGCCTCTAGTTAATTTAAACTCTTTTTCTAGACATAACTACAATAGTATGTGTGCACACTGGACTTCACGAGTACTGCTACAACAACAACAACAACAGTACTTGGTACTCATACCTTTATTTACTCTTCGCCTTACTTCGAGCGTGACGTCCAACGCATTTCTGGTAGAACTTCAGCCTTGCACTCGCGAGGAATTCAAATGTGCAGCTGTATTCTCCTATAAGGGATCATAAATTCCAGAGACGTGAGTTCCAATCCCATTTTCTACACTCAAAGACTCATTGGACGCGGCTTTTACGTGGTAGCACGGGACAGCCCGATTACGACACAGCCTGGTATAAAAAACGAATATCAGTAACAGCAACAAGGAAAGAAATAGGCCAAACCCCGTTCATAAGTATGTGTGAGCCCAAGTTATAACCATTTTTTTTTTTAATTCACAAGGCTACTAATATATAGATGTACACACTCATACATACAAACATATTTGTTAAATAATTGTACATTTTTTGTTTCAAAGTTTAACATTATTATTGCCATCAACATTGTTGCTGTTGTTGCTACAAACATCTATTGGCAGCAGTTGTTACAGTTTTTACGGAGAGTTTTTCAAGGCGCATCGTTTTTTGTTGTTAACAATTTTTTGTGTGTTTTTGTTGTTGTTTTTTTTGGTTCAACATTTATTTATGATGAAGATGTCAATCTGTTTTGCTTACCTTTTCAATTGTAACATTGCTTGTTGCCGCTGTTGTTAGCTGCTCCTTTTGCTTCAATGTTGCTGTCGCTGCCATAGCTAATAATGTTGTCAATTGCTTGTTCGTTGCTTTAAATTCTGCCTTATGTGTAGCTTTGTTTTTGTGTGCTTTGGCGCTTTGGTTTGATATTTAGTGTACGTGTAAAAGAGCAAACAATCAATTTTTTACAAGATTAACTTTGTTGAAAAGCAAATATTTACCTAGTACATATGTATGCATGTATATGGAGTATTTTATTACGATTGCCTAGGTATCTAAACATATGTAGGTACATACGTACATATATAAATATGTTAAAGTAAATATTTAGTACACTTTTTTTTTCAATTCAAACAACTTCTATTTAACCACGCTGTTGACCATCGCTGGGAAATCGTTAATAGATCAATTTTATTTACTAATGTTCATTTCTCCTTATCTTTTCAATTTGTACATAAATATTTAGATATATATGTATGTATGTTTATGTATATACATTAGGCTGTGCGTTAAGTCCCAAATTAAATAGTTTATTAGATGAAAAAAGCTTAAGATGATATATTACCAAAACAAATTAAACTAAATCGGCTGATATCAGATCGAATTCTTTTACAGAATATTGCATTGCATCATACTCATCATATTACATCACATTGAGTCAGATAAAATATGAAAACGCTGATCGCTTGATATCATATCAATTCAAATAGTAGAATATCATATCTTATCAACATATCACACCATGCATTACCTGATCATACCAATATTCAGCAAATTATTTTCGATATTGGAAAAGGGATGACAACCAAATACTCGTGAGGTTCGACGTATAACCAACCATACATGTACATCTAAAAAATTAATGTTTTAAAATTAACTAGATCTTACGCAGGGGTTGAAGTTAAGCCACAACGAAGGTAACTTTACTAGAAACAAATCACTTTAAGTTTTCGAGAAGAGCATTGTCGACTATCTGTCGATAACAACCGCTACCGACAACTTCTTTTTTTACTACCGGGTTATTAACCATAGTGAATTATTATATTCGGGTTATCGCATTGTTATCGGCTTGTTATAGCCGAGTCATTGGCTTCTTATTGAGTTCATATCGGCTTGGTATCGTAGAGTAACAGTTGTTTCATCTATTTATACAGAAATCCTATCGCTATCCCTTTCATAACGAACCGGTGGGTCGTCGTTAACAAACCTAAAGCAAGCCGATAATAAACTGGTAACAGTCCGATATAAAGTCGATATTTTTTAAGTAAGTTAACTATAATTTTTAATTAAAAATCAATAACAAATCTATGTATATCTCTTCGAAACAAATCGTTTAGAAAGTGCAAACAAATCGATATCTTTTTGATAACATATCGATAACTTTCCGAAAATCAATCGATAACATTCATATATGAAATCTGTATACTATAGATAGCATAACGATAGCTTTTCATTAACAACTCAAACACTTGACGTTAACAAATTGACAACTTTTTGATAAATAGTGGATAGCATAATCGATAACATATCGATTACCTTTAGTTATGTTAAATGCACATTTTTTCGCTAACCTATCAATAACTTTTTCATAGTAAATCGATAACTCTTCGACAACAAAGGGATATCTTTTTAAAAATAAATCGATAACCTCTCGTTAAAAAACTGTAACTTAGCAAATAATACGCCACAATATCTTTCCCTCAATACAACGCCCACCATACGTATTATATGTTCATATTGCATATTACTGGTGGCGTACCGTGCATACGCATGTATACATACCGACATACATAAACACACTAATTGCATACATACCGGCCCAACAACCATACCGCAAGCACAAGGAAAGCCAGCGATGGTAAACGCACAATGCTTGAGAATTTTCATTCGTGTCGCGCTGTGCGCGGCAGAGTATAATTCCCATTGTGTTCATAGACACATATGAATAAGATGATTTGTCAAATCACACCAGGCACACTTCGCCTTAGGTGAGTGGAGTGCGTGCCGGCTGCCATGGGCAATCGGCAAGGGGTAGCCTTAGGGTCAGAGGGGAGTGTTACAAGGTCAGTTCCGCCGACAAGTACACCCCCTCTGCCTATCGGAAGCCCTGCCGGTTTTCCACTATTTCCTCTGAGTAAGACGGAATTTACACCCCTTACTTCTTAGAGGAAAGGTAATGCACGGGCAGTCTTCTCGGGTATGAAGGAAACCCGTCCCAACACCTGTGGCGGGGCGGGTTCCCCCACTACCCTGGCAGACTGTCCGAGCCAATATAAATATTTACATCTGAAGGGACTCCCTTTGTGACGGTGGGGTTAAGTTAAAAGGTCGGTTCTGCCGACAGTACTTACCCCCGGCCTATTTGGAAGCCCTAAACATTTTGGTCATCATCTCTTCTGAGTAAGAAGGGACTTAATACCCCTATTACTCAGAAGGAGGGTAACGCACGCATATCCGGCTCAGGTAAGAGGTGAACACGTCTTAGCGTCTGCGGCGGGACAAATTCCCCTACTACCCTAACCGAGTACCCGATCCAATATACTGTAGTTAGTTCCAATTAGTCAGTAAACTCTCACTAATCGACACTTCGCCTTAGTTACAACCATCATCGCCTTCCCGATCCTTGTACATCCCATCCCGGAGTCTAGCCACCACCGCCGTCATAGCTCTTTGGTGAGAACCACCGTCATTTAATACTCTCTCTTCGGGCGTGATCATCACTACCGCCGTTAACACCCCCTTGGCTAGAGCCACCTTCATTTAATACTCTCTCTCTTCGGGCGTGATCATCACTACCGCCGTCATTACTACCGCCGCTGTCACCCCTTGGCGAGAGCCACCGTCATTCACTGCCATCATCACCATCTCCTAAGAGCCACCGTTAGCTAGTACTCTATCTCTCTCTGCGGAGAACCACTGTCCTTGTATCGTAATATTCTCAGCGACACTACCTAGGAAACATCTCTCTCTCTACCGGATTCAAGGTTGTGGATATTCTAGCCTGAGAGCCTCGTGTGTGTGTGTGTTCGAAATCAAAACACTAATTTACTGTGAATTTATTTAGGTGGGGGAAGTGGGAGCTCCACCCGACTCTGGATTGACTGAGCATACCTCAGCCTTTGACCAAACCCACCTCATAAAACGAAAGCTTTCTTTTAATAACATACCGATAACTTTTCGATAAAGAATCAGTAACATTTAGATAGTAAATCGGTAACTTTTTGATAACGTATTGATGTCTGTGGGAAAAAGACACCATAACATGCCCACAACAAATTGCAAACCCCCCAAAAACAAATAGATAATTTTTCGATAGCGCATCGATATATATTTGATACCGTGTCGATAACTTTTCGATAAATAATCGATTACTTTTCGATGACCAATAAACAAATTTGCGTCAGCAACCCCTAACGCATCGATAGCTTTTCTTATCGATAGCACTTCAATCACAAGTCGATAACTATACATCGTCGATAACACACCTATTACATACCTTTCCTTTCCTTTCTTTTATTTCCTCTAGTAGAATAAGGAGTGATATGATTCTGTGATTTGGTATAATTTGATCGTATGTATTATTATTTTATATGATGTAACACGTATCAAGTTCGTGTGACATACTAAGACGAAAGTGCACTGTCGTATTTTCAATGTTGTCGGACTGGGGAGTGGGCCACTGAGGAACGGAATAGGTCATGTGGCATATGATTTCTAATATTAAGGCCCTTTTTTCTAACGATTCTAAATTTTTTCTGCTTGCTCAGAAAAAATTTTTAATTGGAAAACAAAAACAAAAACAAATTAAACAAGCGGAACTATGTTGTTTAATTTATTTTTGCTGTTCAATTGAATCTTTTTTTTCTAATCGAGCAAAAAAATTTTGAATGTTTTGAAATTTGTTCTTAAAAAAATTATGAAACTTAAGTATTTGTATGATTTAATAATCGTATTTGTGTTTTTAATATATTGTAACGAATTTTGCGAATAAATAACTCCAATATTTAGTATTTCAAAATGGACTTTATTTAGACTACTTTCACTTCACAATCACAATTATACTTCACTTACAGCGTGTTTAAATCAAACTGATTAGTTATTCTTCAGCTTGCGCTGATTTTATACTCTCTGTTGCCTAGTTCGCATTTTTCTCCTAAGGTCTAGACTTTTCACGAATATGCCTTCTGGAACGGTTGTATCTCATACTTGGTTATTTATTTATGTATATACGTGTGCATGAGTGAGTAACAACTTCTGCTCTTAGCTGACGACTACATATGTGTATGTGAAATAATCTCTTCTTCTCAAGCTGCTGGTTATGTGTGTGTGGAATATTATTAGTTGCCTTGTACATAAGTATGGCTGCTTGCTTTTTGTTTTTGTGATTATTAACTAACATCATAGTGATGCTAATATTCGCGACAATATTTTGATTAGTTACTCTATAGCCACGATGAATAAAGCTTCAACCAATAGATCTACTTCAAGTGAAAGCATGCGCTGAGAAGGTTTCATAATTAAAACACGAAGTTCTGACTGTACCTAACGAAAATGTCCCTACAATTAGGGTAACATTATTCGGTATAAATTTACCAAGCTGCTCAATGAGGAGATCAGGCAATAATCCAGCAAATTCTTTATAATTTTTTTACACGACTTTGTAATTATTTCTAAATCTAGTTTAATGATAAAATTGCTGATACCTTTTCGCCTAGAGGTATACTTTTTGGACTTACACCCCCCTATTGCGAGTGTCGATTATAGTAGAATCGACTATTTGTCGATTCCATCTTTTTCATTTAAATTTGTTATTCTGAAAGTTAATCGTCAAATCTTTGAACTATTAAAACAGATATCTTGTACGAAAGAGATTTTGATATTTTTTTAATATTTCGATTCATATAAGATATCCATTATGAAAATAATCGATTAACGCTCAACGATCGACTGTCGACTGCGATCGACACTCGCAATAGGGGGGATAGAATGCAAACTGATCTATCATTTTAGATTAGAAACTAAAAGTTTAGAAATCACTGAAAAAAAAACTACTTTACCAAATAAGAAGCACCCTAATTTTATTACATGTTTTATATATATGTATGTACCTACAGAAATATATGTTAAGTTTATATGTTTTTATTACCATTTTCATGCATTCTTTGTTTGTATATAATATTGACAATAAAAATATTTATTGCTTAATTTTAAAGTCATGGGAAAATTTCTTGATCTAATTTAACTTTTTTTAAAGTTCGGGGAAATTGATTTGGCATTGGTATATTGAATTTCTCTTAGCGCAGAAGATTATCGATTGAATCAATAACATAACATAGCCACATTGATAAAGTCTCACTTAGAATACATTCTTAAGTCGGTTTCATGTTTTTCTGCATATTTCAGTACAAAATTGACCAATCCTGCAATTGATTTTTGAGTAGCTTCACGTAGAGCTACAGGTTTGAAAATTAGAATATACTTTGGAGCCCGATGACAGTTTAATATGAGGGAAAACACTTTGCGTGCAAGTTTTAAGCAGCTTCCCGGTATGCCAACGAAATTAAGCTTGGAAGATAACCCAGAGTCGTATTAAGATGCAAGTAATGTGCTACGCCAGCATATGTCGATAAATATAAATGTGAAAGCACCGGGATTTAACTCAAAAGCTCAACGTTCTCAGAGTAATAATAATACATGATTTGCCTTGTACTTTGCAAATGTTGTTTTAAGCTAGTTCTACTAAAAGTGCGTGGTCGTGTGACTGGCTTTTTCAAGCGATCACTTTTTAAGAGACTTACCATGGAGCTGGCGGCCACCTGGTGTAATGGTAGCGTTCTTCGCCTTCCACAACAAAGGTTTTAGGTCCTGGGCAAAACAACATCAAATAAATAGAAATAGTTTTTTCAATTTGTAAACAGTTTTTCATTGCAGGGTTGCCACTTGGCATGCCATGAACAGCTTCTCAGTGAAAATCCATCTGCCTTGCAGTTGTCATTCGGAGTGGGGATAAAACATGTACGTCCCGTTCAGCTAATTAACAAGAACGCATCGGGAGAGAATATTGGCCCTAGTCTCTTTGGAGATATACTTCGGCTTGAATTTTGTTGGTATTGAACTAGAGACAAAAAAATTGCAAAGTTTACAAACGGCGTTGGTTACTAGGACATGTTTCTAAATTTCACTTCTTCATCAGCTAGCTTTTCGGGAGCTGAGTATTGAACTCGAAGTCTCCAACATTAATACTTTATGCTAGTGTAAAGGCCTTTATTAACTCAGCCATATGAATGCCCAGCTGCTCGCTTTGCAATTGGTTTCGTCTAGTTCGACTTCTTTTTCGTTAAATTTTCTTTCTGTAATAGTCGCGTATTGTGGGATGGTAAGGAGCTGTTCTATGAAATAAATTACCTTACCTCTTTGATACAAAAATGCGAGTAAATTGCTTGACTACTCATTTTGAAAGAAGTTTGGAAATACGTTTTCATATCACTTCTGAGAAGGACAATTTGTATTATTTATCAGGCAACATCGAAGCAATAAAATTACTTTAAAAGGCAATTTAAATGAAAAAAATTCGTTTAAATAAATTTTTTAAGATAATCTCTTCATTGTCCCTTCTATTTGCATGACAGAATGAAGTACCTGAATACTTATCGCGGTAAGAGAGGCCACACTCGGCTTCACGTCCCATTTGATGTCCTTGTTCGAGTTGTGGCTGACAGTTTTTGGTATCCGTAAGTAAATATTGCAAGCGTGTACATATTTTATTACTTTGCTATCCATTTGTTACGCTGTTAAAGCAACTCTGTTTGTGAGCGTATAAAGAGCGTAGCGGGAGATAGCCATCGATCGATTCAGCAGTGAGTAAGGTGACGCCAATAATCAGCTGCCGCTATGATGGCAGGTTCCCTGGGCGATCACATTTCCTTACTAAGAAGAAAATGCAACAACAGGTAAATACATATGTACGTAATATCAACAATGGAGCAACACTTATCCTTGTGGATACGGTTCGAAGAATCTGTACATAAAGTTTTAATTTTTTTATTATTTTTATAGCACTCATATTCTCAGTTTAATATTGCATTGAATGTCTCAAACGGGCAGTTGCTTCAATTTATAACATAATTTTAAATTGTATTCTTTTATTGTACTCTAGGATACTGTTGATCCTTTCTTGATCCTAACAACCATCACACTCACAAATGTACGTACAGTGAAACCTCTCCTGGGCGAACACTCTCCGTCAGTCAAATTTTGTTCACCCAAGAGATGTGTCCGTTCAAGGGAGTGGGTAGACATTTTACAGTTTTTTAATTAAATATTCAATAGATTTGATACCCACAATCTTCTATTTTAAGACATATTTTTAAATTACACTGCCCTAACTAGAATGTATGCCTGTGCTTCGGTGGAGATTTTAGATCCCTAGTAGATGGAATAGTGGGGAATGGGCGCGGACTTGTCGGAAGATACGATATAATTGCATGTCGATGGAATCGTGATGGTCTAGGGTATACTGTGCCGATTCGATAATAAGCAGATGGTATAATCTGGCAGATCACTATAGTTTTTTTTTAGATGGAAGTGATAGCAGTGACCAAAGCAGAACTGAAAGAAAACTGCGCAAACTGCACTGAATAGTGAACTTTTATATAGAAAACAAAGTGGTAATTGAGGCTATTATCTAGATTAGCAAAGCATCTAGAAGTGTATTAGAGTGCAAATAAGCACAAGGAAGAATTGTGGCATTGATAAGCTTACAATCATTATCAAATGGACATTGATTGTCACAAAAAGGCGAATGGACTAAGAAAGGAGACCTAAAGTGCCCATGATCAACCAAGCGGGAAAGGTGTGAAACCTAGAAGCCGCTAACGGTGTGGGTCCTAAGTAATCTCTTTTCGAAGAGGACGTAGCTATCGCGCAATATAGGCATAGTCTTTGAATTAGCCTCTGGTAACGTTATTGACACATTTTATTCATTTGAAGTTTTTCAGGGCTGATCAATTCAACTTTTTTTTTTTTTTATTTCTCGAACGTTGTGGCAGCGCACTGCCCTAACCTAACTTCAGGCAATCTGGAAGCATTACTTTTCATTAATCATAAGCCCCGGATATATGAGCAAAGATGGTAACGAAAGGGTGGATGAACTGGGTAAGGAAACAATAGCTGTACATGACCTGATCAACAATAATAAGTTGTGAAACCAAGCGCAGAGCTGCAAGGTGTCAAAAATGTTTTCAAATCAAATGTTCAGATCTAGAAGCCGCTAGTAGGGTGGGCCCTAGAAAACTTCTAGTGTTTTCTAAGAGGACGTAGTTGTTTCATAACATACATAGGCCATGGATACATTCAGTTTATTTGATTTACTTACGGATCGAGCAGTTAAACTTATCCTAACTGCAGGCAATCTGGAAGCCTAACCCTTTACTCACATGGAAGTTATACTAAGAAGTGACCTTTTTATACCTGAAAATTTATCTACCGAAAATTTATTTCTATATATACTATGATACTTCTTATACTAAAAATTTTTATAGCGCAAAATTGGTTTTATCCGGAGAGCCCCTTTTTTTCATTTGGCAAATACATTTGTTTTATCGGAACCCACCTATGGAAGTAGAGAAAGAGGGCGCCCCCCCCCCCCTTCCACTGGAAGGGCCAGGTGGAAAACGTTTGAAATTCCCTCGGTGTGACCAATTCGCGCGTCAGTTAATAGAGCGAAGGAGCGACTGGCACGCCTTGTTCGACGGCCATAACCGTTTAAACGATAAAGTGCCAATTAGGTGAGAAATAAATACATACATATGTCCGCAACCCGTACGACGTTCTCCAAACGTATAAATTAATATTCCTTCTCCCATTTTGTCAGCTTATGAGGAGTTCTTCCAAGAGAGGATTTTGATAGATTTGTTGTGAAAACATGTATCGATATCCGCCAAAAGAGGTAATGTTTTCAATCAGCAGAGAGTTATACCATTTTATAGCAAATAACTGTCCACGTCCAGCTATCGTAGTGTCCACCCAACGTAGGGGAATTTGTTCTCAAAAGTATACCTAAAAATGCGTGCATGAAAAACTGTCCGATCAAGAGAGGTGTCCGTTAGGAGTGCTTTCGCTGTACTTAATGCATCGAATTTGTATACAATTGCGTACTTTTGTTATTGATGACCACTTGGATGATGTTGCACCTTTTCGAAATATCCTTTTTCTTACCTTGCGGCTTGCTTGCGTCCACTTGCTGCTTATCTTGATTTTACTCGCTTTGTCGCTTTTTATGTGCCATTTTTTTCGTCTACCGTAAAATTGAGTTATATAACGTAGTTATGTATATTTAGTGTTTTATGCCATTTTATACGAGTACTTAATTTATTTTTTCTTAGTACTACAATTCGTCTCAAAGTAGCTGTCAGGTCTTAATAGGAATGGTTTTCCCTGACATGGCAGTTGCAAAAATTCACTTCTTTCAATATCAGCTAAATATGGTTAGTAAAATGCTACGCATATTTTAATGCCACGTTCATCCAATTTTTAATATTTTAATCATTTTCGCATATTCAGAAGTAACATTTAAAGGTTATGTTCACATTGCGCTACGAATACCTATAACTTTTGCGCTTTTTTGCTGCGCATGCGCACACTGCAGTTAATTTATTTTGCATATTAAACATGGCAAATAATAAATAGTAGAATAACTTCGGTTATTGTGATATCGGAGGGTCATGTGATATACCCGCTTATTTTCTAAACCATTAACACAAATTTTTTTTAAATAATATTTAGTTTTACATTAGCGCGAGTCTATTCACCTACAGATCAGGTAAGTTTTCATTAAATGAAGTGGAATTTAAAAAAAAAATTTAATTCACCTAATGTGAAACTTAAAACCTATTAACATCAAATAAGTGATTTATTTTTCTGCATTCTGTTAGATCATGCCCAAGAAAGACGATATTCGAAAGTGGGATGCCAAGAGTGTGAGCAAAACCATTTTACCTGTGAGAGGAGAAAAGATGGGCATACTCTTGGCTTCAAAAATATTTGGTGTGCCATTTGCAACGTTGCAAAGAACCGCTTGCAATGACCGATGTATAGGCGATATTTTACACACGCCACTAGGAGGCAAACCCGTATTTAACCGGGATTTGGAAATGCAACTGGTAAAATATGTTAAGGGTATGGAGTCACGGTTTTGGGGACTCGCTCCAAGCGCTATCCACTTCATCGCGTTTCAAGTAGCGCAACAATATTGAAAACCCATTTTCTTTGATAAAGGAGTGCGCCGGTTGTCAGGATAGAGGCTCCACCTGAACAAACGGTTTCTGTTAAATATTCAGAAACCTGGGGCTCCTTACTAACATCTGAAGAAATCCGTCAAACACGGATTTAGCAGGCCCCAACCTCATCCACGAATAGTCTGGTAAGTTTCAGGCCGACACATGGCTGACGTATACCCGTTCTCAGAATCCAATATCCGAAACTCGCATTTGAAGAAGGCAGATTAAACTCTCGACGTGAATACTACCTATCATATGTCTGGCATGTAATGTTTACCCACATGATATCAGCCATATTTTAAATTTCAATGAAACTGCAAGTTTCTTTGGTCTTTCGTTAGAGGATATCGATGACAACTTGTAAGAAGTGATTGCACCTTTTGAATGGAGCGAAGCACTGCTACAAGAAGAAGATTCTGCAATAGTCCCGCATGGTTCTTACTTAGCGCCCAAGGGCTTTGCTGTCTAAATCATGTTATGCAAATAGATGAAAACGCACGCTACGGCACAGAAAGTATTACCATCGTTTCCCGTTCTTGGAAGCAGAGGAAAGGGGACACATACACTGAGAGAGATATCCACTTGAGAATTTCAGTTAAGTGTTAATAGCAATGCTATATGTAGGGGAGTATTACGAATGCGGCCAATCATTTTCCGGATATGAAATCTATATCCTCCACTAATAGCAACTCCTAGTAATAGCACGAATGCCGCGAGAATGTCCTCTAACCCTCGAGTACGTGGATTTGAGTCGCATCTTACAACAGGTATCCCTCACTGCGGAAATGGTCTATGCTCCTTTTTTGTTTTTGTTGTTGTTGTAGCGATAAGGACACCCCGAAGGCATTGGGGAGTGTTATCGGTGTTGTTAGTCCTTTACCGGATGCAGATCCGGTACGTTCTGGTAACGAGCACCATAAAGGTACTAGCCCGCCCATCTTGGGAAAAGATTTGGTATGCCTACATGAAACCTTATAGGCCATCTCTCTCTCCCACCCCTAGATCCATCAGGAGTTCGGGGTCGCCAGAGCCTCGGCTGAGACAGGACTCGCTGCGGGTAGATGAGGTTGACAATTGGGTTGGAGAAGATACATATTGCGCTGGCAACCCCTTTAGAGGGCTGTGCTACACAGCCCCTTCAATCAATTTGGTATTTTATTCGCCTCTTACGGCCCACCGCGGGTATATTCTAAGCCCCCTGACCCACAGGGAGGGGGGAGCGAGAATGCTCTCTAACCCTCGAGTATGTAGATTTTAGTCGCATTTTACAACAGGCATCCCTCACTGCAGAAATGGTCTATGCTCCTTTTCATAGCATACTGTGCTAAAACCACGTCTATTATTCTTCTTCTAGCAGCGATGAAGACACTCGCTGAAAATTTTTTGGAGTATTCGGAGGACAGGCATTGTCCTTTGCCGGATATTGATCTGTTAGATTCCGGATATTAGCACCATTACGGCACCAACTCGACTATCTCGGGAACGACTTGATATGACCACGAGACCCATCAGGCCAAGGGAGTATTCTAAGTCACTTACATTGTCTTTTCAACTCTGCAGTCTTAGAAAAAAGTTTTTTATGAAGTTACTCTTCAATACTTTCTTGCATAAAAGCATATCCATAGCTCCTATTGTCTCAGTAAGTACGCGTACAACCGTAAGAAATAAGATACTTTTATTAAAAACAGCAAATTTCAATTAATATAAAGATTCACTAAAAAATCGTGTAACAAAAAGGATAATGCGCAAGCATTTGCTGAAGGATGGCTTGCGTAGGCGCTACACATCTGCTTCCCTCACTAGCCGTGCTTTCAAACTATTTTACTTTGCTTAATCTTTTGCTTGAGCTCAAAGGTTTTGTATTTCGCAGCGTAGAAGTAATGATGTGCTGAGCCACAGCAGGACATTTGTTACGCAGGAGGATGAGTGGAGCATAAAAAAAATTTAATGCGATACTAATGAAAAAAGAACGAAAGCAATAATGAGAATAGTACCTACTTAAAAAATGTGTACGTTGTAAGTAGAAGTAGAGCGAAAACTGTACCTACGTACATACATAGGTATAAAGTCTATTAAAAGGATATGACCAGCAAGCAGCGCGTTGGCGTCCTGTTACCTACCAACAAGACGCGTAGCACATCTAGCTATGGGTACTTGCCTTCAGCTGTCAGTCAGCTTTCTGCAGCAAAATAATGTCAAGGTCAACGCGTGTTGGATGTTAGGCCAAACGTTCTTATGCCGCATGTAGGAAGCGGATGCTTGAAGTGAATGCTTGTGTCGTTTTGCTGGTTCAAATATTTTTTTTTCTTCCAACCATAAGCATAGATTTTTTAGTAGAAAAATGTGTAAAAAATCACAAATCATGCAGGATGCCCATATCCTGCTCTCCTCACAGCACATATGCATCCTGCTGAACGAGTACTCGCGCAACGCTCATTATGGAAGTTTTTTTAAAACTAAATCTATTATGTTTTAGAAGCGTTTAGCATAGCCAGCTGTGTCACAGCTCCAAGACGGATGATTGGGTAATATGGACGCACAAAGAAAATAAGCGACAATTGTCAAAACATTTTTATTTTTTTTTAGATAGGGAAGATGTTCTAAATTAAGTTTTTTGCTTTGAATAAAAAATGGTATCCGGGTAGTTGTACAGCCATGGTTGTTGTGATTTCAAAGTACCTAACGTCAAAACTAACTCCTATGGTTTTAACGTATAGCTCTATTGCAAATACAGTTTCCAATAAGAACATTTGATGATATCAAGGTACTGTCACCTTGATCATTCAAAGTTTGGACATGGATAGGTAAGAATGTAGTAGCTGCAAGCTGCATCTCATCAATTTTTATAGAACTGTCGCAATATCCCTACTGTCCGGTATGTTTAGGGGCATATCATGTGGTACAAGCGAACACTGCCCTACTAAAACAACATTCTTCACCAAAAGTTGAGCCTTAGTACACCCAAAAGGGTCTACTTAGCGTTTGGCGTCAAATGAGTAAGCGAAACTGGGGAGTTGAAGTCAATTTCGCAAGGGCGCATTCGTCCACGAGATCTGCTTGGAGTTAGGTTGGTTAACCCAAGCCATCCTTCTTTCTCGACCTATCACTAAGTAAACTATGCAATTAGCTGCTTTCGTTTGCATCCTCCCAACTTCCGTTTGGAGTTTATTTAAGTAGTAATGTCAAGAAAATGCATTGGCTGGTTTATAGGAATCCATTTAGCGGACGATGAACTGAAAGCTGGTCAGGAAGCTGGTCAGAAAGCTGTAATAGTTGTAGTAGTTCAGTTTGAGTCCATTTAAGAGCTGCCGGTTGCACATGACACAACATGTTTGAAGTCGTATTAGGATCTGGAACTGCAACAGATAAATAGAGAAAGAAAAGGGCAAGAGAAGGGAGAGGTGGAGGAGTAGAAGAAGGAGAAGAAGAAGAAGCATAATAAGAAGAAGAGGAAGACGAAGAAGCAAGAAAAGAGAATGTAAATAAAAAGGAAAAAAAGGAAAAGAGAAAGCGAAAGGGTAAAGCGAAAGTAAAACAGAAATGGAAAGAGAAAGGCAGAGTAAAGGGGAGGGTAGGAAAAAAGAAATCGGGAGGGAAAAATAAAGTTAAAGGTAGAGGGAAAGGGATACAAAAGAGAAATGGATAGAAAACGGAAAAGTGAAACTCTACATGCATGGATAAGGAAAAGGAGGAAGTGTAAAAGGAAGGGGAAGAGGAATAGTGAAAGTAAAGTGTATTGGAAGGGGAGAGGGAAAGAGAAAGAGAAAGGGAAGAGAACAGAAAGAAAAAGAGAAAAATAAAGGAGATGGGAAAAAGAAAGTGAGAGAGAAAGGAATGAAAGAGAAAAAAATGCAAATCCAACTGTGAATCCAAGTTAAATTTTTTTAACAAATTCACTGGCAAATTTTTTGTGCGAATGCGGTATTGAGTTCTTTTGTAGATCTTTTTGTACGTTAGCGAATTCAATGCAAATGTTGTTGGGATTAAAAAATTGAGAGCTTATTTCACTGATAAAACTTAAGAAAACTAAAGAGCTGAGGTTAGAGTAATCTAACTGGATTACTAATCTAGTGATATGAGCCTCCCCTCTTCACACAATCGGTCACTATTAAATAAAAAATAAATGTAAGGTGCCAAAACCTCCGAAAAGATTTTACGCCGAGCTTCTCTTACAAATTGCATAGTGCTTCTTTTAATTTTTCCTACAAATTGGCGGGACAGAACGTACTTGGTTTATGCCGACTCGGAACGGCTGCTGCAAGGCAGATGAGTTTTCACTGAGAACTTTTCATTGCAGAAGTACACTCGGAATGCTTGTCAAACACTGCCGTGTAGAGACCACGCTTAGACAAATTTTCTTCTAATTTAAAAACTTTTTTCTAAAATTTTGATGTTGCTTTGCACAATTAGCTCTTTGAAATATTCTTTAAGAAATGTGAGCTGACCTCAAAATTCGCTAAAATAAAAACAAAGGGCCTAATTCTCTATTTCGAAACGAACGTCCGTTTCGCCTCAGAGATGAATCGCTAGTGTATTTGCACTGTGTTAAAAGATGGAAACATATCATTTGACAATTGCTTTCGCCTTCCTGTTTGATAGTAAGTAAGAAACGTAAAGGGCGAACAAAAATGTTGGAGAATACCATTGCCAGACGAAATCGTATGGAGGCGAATCGTTCGCCTGAGCTTTCGTTCGCAATAGACACTGAAGCCCAAAAATAAAAAAAATACTTAATGCGATTTATATCCAAGTTGGCGGGATGTAGTCACATGTTTTGTGTCGTCTCCATACGGCATTCGCAAGCAGATTCACTGAGAACCTTTTCAAGGCAGAAATATATTCGGAATATTTGCCACACTACTGCGGCAGGCCTCTTAGTCCTACCTCAGAATAAATTGGAAAAAAGGTCCTTTCATAGAATTTCATTGTATAGCACCCTGTTTGGAAATTGGTTTCACGAACGAACTTACTTAATCAGTTTCCAAAGTTTTACTCAATTTTCTAGTTCGTTGTCTAGTCACGCATAAGGATTCAGCGCTATTTAAGCGATTGCACTTTGAAACTGCGACTTCGTAATACTTCTACAGCAAAAGTTGATATAAAACTCAATCCTAACACCTGGCCTTCATTCCACAATAAAGTAAAAACGTCTGGTGTAAGCGTCAATATTATTTCATATCTCATATAACATAATCATTTTGCATATGCCACATGTCATTCATAAACTCACAGAAATTGCAGCACTCACGAATATTTTGTGCAAAAACAACCAATATTTCCATTAAATATCAAATGAATTTCTTTTGTTCAAATCATAAACTGAATTTTTACAGCTTTGCTTAAATATGCTCTACAAATGTCAATCTCGCCAGTAAATCGATTTAAGCCTCCAACTGCCTTTAAACATTTCACTCAAATTGATCCATCAGTCAACCAACTCTTTGATGCCAACTGTGTAAACTCGCATACTTCGTTACCCCTTCCGTGTTGCAACGGCCATGTCATTTACACAATCCATATGAAATAAATTTTTGTTTTTGTAATACTTTTGTTTTGTAATATTTGTCAATATCGGTGCTGACAACCCTTTCGAATTTTGATAATTTCATTGGTCTGCTTTTAATTTAGTATGGAAGACTATTTTGACTTCTTTGGTTTTTGAGCGGCTTTTCTGGCATATTCCAGGTGAGGCAGCTGTGTGTATTTGTAATTCCTTACTCTTACTCCTTTTGTTGTTTCGTATGCACAAATCTGTGTATTCATACATATGCCAATGAATACGCTTTTCTTTTTGGCTTCAGCTTATCTCCCAGCTGAGTTATCATTTTCCTTTATCATCTTTTCCCTTTAGTAGCTACTCGGGTATTTTTATTTCATTGTTTAGATTTTGTTTTTGTGATTTCGGTTTTTTATTATCATCCTTTCAAGCCTTTCTTCACGTTTCTCAAGCTAATCTGCATGTGAAGCGCCATATCTTGCCTTTGATAAGGAAAAAGTATACAATAGGATGTTTCAAGGAGAATACCTGGAAAAGCGATGAGATGCGATACGAGCTGGGCAGATCATCGAATGTGGAAAGTATTGTACTTAGTTGAGATCGTACCAAATAGTGACATACGCTTTCGATTATTTAAAGCGTTGGTTCTGTTGAACAGTATCATGAACCAATAAACAGATCCTGCATTAAGAAATGAGAGAGCAAAAAATCATAGTTAGATGTGAAATAAATATTCTTGGCGTGACGTCACGCTTTTGACAACATGTTTCATTGCTGACGAAGTGTTCAGACCAGGGATGCACCTTAACGTTAAGCTAATCGTTTATCAAAAAATTTCCACCGTTTCCGTTGAAACACTTCGAAATATTATCGATAAAGAAATTATCAAGATAAATTGTATCTCGTTTTTAACCGAAACGAAAAGCTTTCGTTAACGTTAAAAACGTTAACAAAAACGTGATACTTTATGGTTGAATTGTGCTGGCAATGCTATAGCCATGGTGAAGCCGTAAGGTGTCAACAACGAGCGCACATACACACACAAACTCTATGTAATTTGTTTGTGTAATTCGTTGGTGGTAATGTCAAAAATACTCTGAGAAATGTTTGTACTGTCAAAATTCATGAGAAAAGTTGCAATCAGCTTGGCTAATGCTTTCACCTTTAATGACTCCGCCATCAATCAGCTTTGCCAGCATAGTTTGAAATTAATAATTAACATAAACGAATTGAGTTCGTTTTGATATGGCAGAAAACGAAACGAAATCATTTCGTTAATTTGACGATCTTAACGTTAATAAACGAAACGAAATGACTTCGTTTCGTTTATTAACGTTGATTATCGTAACGAAATGATATCGTTTCGTTGGTTAAGCATGCCTGGTTCAGACTTTATTCCAATCGGAGTATTTTGCTTCGCTCTTACCTCTTACTACATTTTTTATCTCAAAGGTTTATTTGGATCGAGCTAAAAATTAATTAGTATTACTACATTAGATATTTTGGTTGAAGTTTTCATTGCATACGTATGAAAAGCTGATTGTTTTCAAGTGACGATTGGATGAAATGACGTGAATTCTTTGCTCGTGTATTAAGACATGTTTGTTCACATTTTACTTATAGTTTTTGTACTTTCTTCGTACGTAATGAGCAAAAAAGGTGTCCGGACGCGATCTGTAAATCCTGCCAAAATTCAACATACAGCACTTCTTGAAGTTTTATATCAAAATGAAGTACGTTGAGTCAGTGAGGTCAGCTAACCCTTTTTCACGATAACAATCGCCAATTGGTAGCAACGCGCGGGGTCAAATCTTCCTCAAACTACCTCTCCCAACTCAGTGAAAGTCTTCTCTTTCCTCTGCTTACAAACTGCGGTTACTTTCTTTCTTGGCCGGAGCGTATTCATCCATCCGCATAACATAACCAAGCTAGCGAAGCTTTCTGTTTTTATTCGCTGCACTATCGTCATATCTGCGAAAAGCTCATATAGCTTATCATTATACCTTCTTCGATACTCGTCATTGACATCACGGACAGGACTATAAATCTCCCGGATAACTTTTCTCTCGAATACTCCAAGAGCCATGCCAACTTTTCTCTCTACAACTTCCATGATTCCTAGCTACACATAAGAACAGGTATGATGAGTGACTTTTAGAGCGAGATTTTTGTTCGTCGAGAGAGGACTTTACTTTTCAATTGCCTAAACAAGCACTTGTTGGCAATAGTTATTCTTCGTTTGTTTGTTTTTGCTTTTATTGCTGCTTCCCAAATAGATGAAATCCTTCAGTCTCAAATTTATATTCGTCAACAGTGACGTCGCTACAAAGGCCACGATAACAGCAAGTACTTCGTCTTGGTCTCATATACCGTAATACCCACTTTTTTGCTTCTTTATCTTATACTAACTCTTCGCCTCCATGTTTGACGGTTATCACGTCATAATTTGTCACCTTGTGATTGTTTAGCCGGGATATAGCTTCCTCACTTCGCCATAGTTGGGTGTCGGAGTATGTTTTTCATCATCGGCAATCGGGGTATTGGGTTCCTTTTCCCCAGACTCTGTGCGTCAGTTACCAGGTCGCCATTATCGTTCCTACAGGAATCTGCCCCAGTCTTGAATCCTTCTGTCATTAAAAGAGCATGAAATATGTGTGGTAAACAGAAAATAATAGTAATAATATTTTTCGCGTTAAATATCCGGGGAGATAGAGCCCACTTTTCTTCCAGAATGTGGTGTGCTAATGGAAACATTAATTGGTCATCCTACACGTTTTAGGCCGACTACATGTGCATCTGATAAGGCAGATAACTTTTTTGCTGAGATACATTTCATGGCAGAATTACAATCGAAGGGTTTGCCAACCCACCTCATCAATTTGATGTTATTTGTTGGCCCGCTTTCAAAAAAGAAAGAACAAATATACTTCGAAAATTTAATTTTTGCTCCGGCGTAGTCGTTTACTCAGGTAACAATTTTAAATACTCCGAACACTGGTAGCGAAATATGAGAGAAATGCATGGTTCAACTATATGGTTGGCTCGTCTGTACAGCAACAAAATATGTCTGTTAAAATTGTCAAAATCTGTGTATTGGTGTTAGGCGAATGTAATAGAAACGACAATTGTTGTGTCAAGTATTGCAACATTGTAGTCAACAAACAAGAATTTATACTAAAGTATATTTCATATTAGAAACATTAAAATTGATGTGCAACTCATTTGTTAATGAAAAACCATCACCACGGTTTGGGATACAAAATTACCACCAAAGACGTGGTAAGGTGGTAGGTGGACGTTTAGTTTCATTTTTATTTTATTTATCCGATGGAAACCTGTCATATCGGGCAAGAGTTCTTCTCTCTTTTCCCCTCTTCTACTAATAAATGCCACCTTATTTCCTGTGGGCCAACTGGCAGAAACGGCTCGGGACCGATGGGTCGTGCGGTTCTGCCTCTCTGGCCAGGTTGTCTGCCTGCTCATTACCCTCAACTCCCCTGTGACCTGGAGCTCAGGACAACAGTACTATGTTGTGTGCTCCTAATTGGTTCAGCTTTTCGACGCACTCAAGGACCAGTGCGGACTTTATTTTGAACGCTGATATTGCCTTTAGTGCGGCCTGACTGTCACTGAGTATGGCGATTGTTTCACGACAGCATGACAGTCTTAATACACGTCACAGATGCAAAATTTTTCTCTTTGCGTTTTTGGATTCGCGAAATCGACACCCCTCCCGATACTTTTGGTTATGTATTAGTAGTGTCATGCTGTCGTATATAACTACCCTTTATTGGAAAGGCAAATTAAGTTTTCGCCTGGGGCTAGATATTGTATGTGGGAGTTTTGAAATGGACGTTTTGTGTAAATTGTATGAATTTTTTATATAAATTGTATTTAAAAACTCTCGGTTATTGAATCTAGGCCAGCACATTCTTTCTTTTACTTATGTACATTAAGCTGGGTTGATTTGCATGGACGAAAGTTAACCCATATCGCGACATCGATTTTTCGATAGGTTTTGGGCTCAGGAAAAAAAGTTCCACTAAGCATACCCAAAAATATAATTTTCGAGCCTGCATAATTTGAGTTTTTTGACTTTTTTTCTTTGATTTTTAAGGTTTTTTCATGACCTACAAAAAAAAATTTCATTTGATTTTAAAATGTTCATCTATACCCTGTCCGACTCAAAATTGTCCGCTAAAAACTTTGGCAATAACAGTTTTTTGAAAAAAAAAAAAATAAATATTTTTTGAGTTTTGAGGAGTGTTTTGGGGAAAAAATTTATTTTTCGCCATTTTTTTTAAGGGTTTCTTCAGAAACGTTTAAAAGTGTTGCCGATGAAAAGGAATTTGTCTCATAGTTCCTATCCCACTGAAAATTATGCGATAAAAACGTTGGCATTAACAGTTTAAAAAAAAAAATTTTTTTTTGGTTTTTGGGACTTGTTTTGGTCGAAATCGATTTTTTTCATTTTCAAGGCTCCAAATCATTTTTTATGTATATTTTTCCGTTAGACCCACCAATAAGTATACCAAAATGATCATGGGACGAGCTAAGTTGATTTAGCCATGTCCGTCCGTCCGTCCGTCTGTCCGTTTGTTTGAACGCAAACTAGTCCCTCAATTTTTGAGATATCTCGATGAAATTTGGTAAGCAGACATATTTAGATGGGGGATTTGACATTTGTCGGAATCGACCGGATAGGGCCACTATAGCATATACCTCCCATACAATCGATTGTTCAATAAAAGGGTTTTCGCCATTTCTGCCTCATGTTAACAGCTAGCAACATTAAATTTTACCACAAGCTTACGTATTGGGCATAAATTGTTGTCTGAAAGTTGATTTAGCCGTGTCCGTCTGCCCGTCCGTCCGTCCGTCTGTCTGTTTGAACGCAAACTAGTCCCTCAAATTTTGAGATATCTCAATAAAATTTGGCACAAGGATGTATTTTTGTATTATATTAGACATTTTTCGGATCCGGTTGGATCGGACCACTATAACATATATCTCCCATACAACCGATCGTTCAGATAAGACGATTTTGGTCATTCCTTTCGCAATTTAGAAAGTATAAACATGAAACTCGGTGATATATATTCTAATATATCATAGAAGATATCCTGAAAAAATCACATTGATCGGAGTTATATATAGTTATATCCCATACAACGATCATTCAGATAGAAAGATTTTTGGCTATTTCTCCCTTAATTTAGAAAGTACGTGAAAGAACGTGAGACTCGGTAATATTTATTCTAATATATCATAGAAGTTTTCATAATAAAATCATTTCGATCGGAGCTATATATAGTATATATCCCATACAACCGATCGTTTAGATAGAAAGATTTTTGCAATTTCTCCATTAATTTCCAATATAATAAGTAAGGAAGGTTAAGTTCGGGTGTAACCGAACATTACATACTCAGTTGAGAGTTAAAGTGACAACATAAGGGAAAATAACCATGTAGGAAAATGAACCGAGGGTGACCCTGGAATGTGTTTGTATGACATGTGTATCAAATGAAAGGCATTAATAAGTATTTTATGAGAGAGTGGGCCATAGTTCTATAGGTGGACGCCATTTAGAGATATCGCCATAAAGGTGGATCAGGGTTGACTCTAAAATTTGGGGGTTAATGAGCATTTTAAAAGGGAGTGGACCTTAGTTCTATAGGTGGACGCCTTTTCGAGATATCGCCATAAAGGTGGACCAGGGGTGACTCTAGAATGCGTTTGTACAATATGGGTATCAAACGAAAGGTGTTAATGATTATGTTAAAAGGGAGTGGGCCTTAGTTCTATAGGTGGACGCTGTTTCGAGATATCGCCATAAAGGTGGACCAGGGGCGACCCTAGAATTTGTTTGTACGATGTGTGTGTCAAATGAAAGGTGTTAATAAGTATTTTAAAAGGGAGTGATCCTTAGTTCCATAGGTAGACGCTGTTTCGAGATATCGCCATAAAGGTGGACCACGGGTGACCCTAGAATTTGTTTGTACAATATGGGTATCAAACGAAAGGCGTTAATGAGTATTTTAAAAGAGAGTGGGCCTTAGTTCTATAGGTGGACGCCTTTTCGAGATATCGCCATAAAGGTGGATCAGGGGTGACTCTATAATATGTTTGTACGATATGGGTATCAAATTAAAGGTATTAATGAGGGTTTTAAAAGGGAGTGGTGGTAGTTGTATATGTGAAGGCGTTTTCCACATATCGACCAAAATGTAGACCAGGGTGACCCAGAACAGTATTCCTGCCAAGATTTCAAGGGTTTTTTATTTAGCCCTGCAGAACTTTTTCATTTTCTTCTACTTAATATGGTAGGTGTCACACCCATTTTACAAAGTTTGTTTCTAAAGTTATATTTTGCGTCAATAAACCAATCCAATTACAATGTTTCATTCCTTTTTTCGTATTTGGTATAGAATTATGGCATTTTTTCATTTTTCGTAATTTTCGATATCGAAAAAGTGGGCGTGGTCATAGTCGGATTTCGGCCATTTTTTATACCAATTCAAAGTGAGTTCGGATAAGTACGTGAGCTGAGTTTAGTGAAGTTATATCGATTTTTGCTCAAGTTATCGTGTTAACGGCCGAGCGGAAGGACAGACGGTCGACTGTGTATATAAACTGGGCGTGGCTTCAACAGATTTCGCCCTTTTTCACAGAAATAAGTTACCGTCCTAGAATCTAAGCCCCTACCAAATTTCACAAGGATTGGTAAATTTTTGTTCGACTTATGGCATTAAAAGTATTCTAGACAAATTAAATGAAAAAGGGCGGAGCCACGCCCATTTTGAAATTTTCTTTTATTTTTGTTTTTTGTTGCACCATATTATTACTGGAGTTGAATGTTGACTTAATTTACTTATATACTGTAAAGATATTAAATTTTTTGTTAAAATTTTCCTTACAAAAATTTTTTTTTAAAAGTGGGCGTGGTCGTTCTCCGATTTTGCTAATTTTTGTTAAACATACATATAGTAATAAGAGTAACGCTCCTGCCGAATTTCATCATGATATCTTCAACGACTGCCAAATTACAGCTTGCAAAATTTTAAATTACTTTCTTTTAAAATGGGCGGTGCCACGCCCATTGTCCAAAATTTTACTAATTTTATATTTTGCGTCATAATTTCAACTCACCTGCCAAGTTTCATCGCTTTATCCGCCTTTGGTAATGAATTATCACACTTTTTCTGTTTTTCGAAATTTTCGATATCGAAAAAGTGGGCGTGGTTGTAGTCCGATTACGTTCATTTTAAATAGCTGTCTGAGATGAGTACTCAGGATCCTACGTACAAAATTTCATCAAGATAACTCAAAACTTACTCAAGTTATCGTGTAAACGGGCGGACGGACGCACGGACGGACATGGCTCAATCAAATTTTTTTCGAACCTGATGAGTTTGATATATGGAAGTCTATATCTATCTCGATTCCTTTATACCTGTACAACCAACCGTTATCCAATCAAAGTTAATATACTCTGTGAGCTCTGCTCAACTGAGTATAAAAATGTTAAACTTGGTGATATTTTATTTAATAATTTGGGAAAAATTTAAACAACGTGACATCAGGACGGACAAGGCGACAGCTGTTTCGATTATACCTTGTAAATCTCTTCAAGGCCTTTTGTCCCGGGAGTGGTGATATTTATTCTAATATATCATGGAAGATTTCATGAAAAAATCATTTCGATCGGAGCTATATGTAATATATATCCCATACAACCGATCGTTCAGATAAGGGGGTTTTTGCCATTTTTTATTTTATATTTATCTTAAAAATCATTTAGGTATGTACATCTGTTCACTATATAGTTCGTATCTTATACATCCGATTATTTGGAGATTACGAACTGGATAAGATTATTATTCAGCCCGAAGACAGTCCGGTCCTTACTTGTTCTTATTAATATTTCAGCAACTACTAACCAGGTTTGCTGGGTTCCATACTTCGCGGCGTTTAAAATTTTTATTTATATTACAATTGCTAAGTTTTAAACATTAAAATTGTAAATGAATTTATTAAATTTCCAAAAGACAGTCACGTCAAAAACTTAAATGAAAACAACAGTTTTTTGATTGTTTTTGTAACCTTTGTTTATGTTTTGCATTTTCTATTTCCTTTTGACAATCCCATCGACCATACAATGACAAAAATAAAATCAGCTGATGGATGAGCCAACCATATAATTGAGCCACGAGAGAAATGTAATAAATCGGAAAATTTCAAAAACGCTACGTCATCAAACTTTTTGTTTTTCAAATTCGATTACAAATACAACAATTCCGGAATACGGGATCTTGGCTCATTTATTTATGGAACAGTATAATATAGGTAACTTGGCGCGACATACATACCTCTCATATATGAAAAACGTACTTTCATCAACTATAAAAAAGGAAAATGGAAAGAATATAAAGCATACACTAATAATCTTTTCGGTGCCCTCCCAATCTCGACTAATGTCCGTCAAGGGAAACATGCTTTCCGCAAGGTCATTGAATTCGTGTCTGCTCGTTTCATTCCCGCTGAAAGAATCCCGGAAATCCGGCCACATTTTCCAACAGAGGACGCAACTTTAGCGAGAGAAGTTGACCTTGTAATAAAGCAAGACCCTGTCGACGCTAAAATTAGGGATATAAACCTGCGCATTAGACAGCTTGACAAGCCGGAGAATATGCAGGAATATCTAAAGAACTGCCGATATAAGTAAAGTTTGGTCAACCTTGAAGTCGTACTCGGTGCTAAAGTGCTATCGGATGCGAAAAAATGCGCGAGCTCTTTCTGCCGGAAATATGTAATGCATTCCTCGGTCGACAAATCTAGACGTCTGGCCAACAGACGTGCATAAAAGCATAAACGCAGCGCATTCGCTATTACCATCAAACTGGCTTAACCATCTAAACAGTAGACACTGACGGGATTGCCATGCCGATACTTAAAACCTTGACTATGGAGGATTAATATCACTTTCCACTTTTGTGATTCCTAAAAAATGGAAAATGGCGAGAGCAACGGTTATACCGCTACTAAAGCCTGGAAAACTAACTAACGTAGGAGACTCATATCGCCAGTAGCCAAGACACTCGAAGCCATTCTGCTCCTATATTTCACCGCAAACCCGCGATTTGCCAATATCAGCATGGCTTTCGAAAATTATATACCACCACCACCGCGCTACAGCTTTCAACAAACATTAGAACAGTACTTCTAGCGCTAGACATGGGTATCAAAAATTTTTGAAGTACGGTACTGCAAGACTTGGAACGGTCCAGTCTTTCTCCTAGTCAAAAATAGAGACTTCAAATTATCGCATTTAAAACGTAGACGAAGCAAGTGTCGAAAATATTGGACATCGACGTCGATGGCATTGCGCTACCGACTGACCAATAACCAAAATTAATGGGTATGACTTTCATTCAGGACAGGGAGCCACAATTGTGCTTAAAATCCAGAGCCGTAACAAAATACTAGAGTATTTTGCCGGCAGCACTTGGGACAAACGCAAATAAAGACTTATAACCAGTTATAAAGCAATAAGCCGGCCGCTTGTATGCTACGTGAGCCCATTATGGACGCTAAGCCTTAAAGAAACACATTGGAGGAAAACACCGCGCTCCCAACTGCCACGGGATGTTTCCTCATATCTCTAAAGCATTTTCTGCACATTGAGGGGAGAATACTTCCCATAAAGGAGAGAAATTAAATGTTGATCAAACAGAAACTTGGGCATCCCAAAAGGCACCCTATTGAAGAGGCGCCGCGTCTTGGGGACTTAAGATAACATCTTTGTAAGCACTATGAAAATGGTATTTAAGAAGTCAGCCATATGAAGAAAGAAGCAAGAAAAGGCCGCAGAGACAAAAAAAAGTAGTCAGCTACTATGCCAACAATTGCCCGGTGAGCCCTGTTCTCAAAGACAATTACACTGAACTCGCACTTCAAGAAAGAAACCACCCCAGGGAGACGCGTCTCACTACTGATCAGCTTCAATCTGGATACTGTAATAGGTTAAAGTCTTTCTTATCCAGAATTAATCCCGACATACCCACATGACACCAACCATCTTTTGAATTGAAATGTGGAACCTTTAACTCCTTTATCTCTTTGGTTTAACCCTGTTGAAAGAAAAAGTTTCCTGGGACACCCGTTAGAGGATATTGATGAAAATTTGTGAGTAATCGCACCTATTGGATGGGGCAAAACACTGCTTCAACTATAAAAGCTACTACTTCCGAGGATATCAAGGCCGAGCTTCTCTAAAATGGAGGACCTGCCTTTTTTATGTCGACTCCGAAAGGCATCTTGGCATTTTCTATAGAATTTAGCTCTCGAAGTTTAGGCTGGCGATCTTTAGGATCATCATCACCATCGCAGTTTGGATCTGCAGCATCAGGTCGCTTTGTTCAACACATCGCTTACAAGGGCTTGTGGAGGTTCTTGCCAACGCTTACGGAGTTATTCCATGATGAAAGGCAGTCTGAGATTCCGCTGCTATGAAACAACCATTAAAGGGAAAGAAACTCTTTTAAACAAATTTGTCCTATATCGCAACTATTCCCAGTATTGTCGTGCTATTGAAATGTTTAATTATTTTTTCGAAAATTTTGTAAACATCTGTTCTCTTAGTTAAGGCATGCTACCAACAATCTCAAGGCCGAAACATAATGTGCAAAGGAAAATCCCGAATAATCAAAAAAAGCTAGTTGCACGTAGTGGCATTTTGTCTCCTTAGTTCGACATGCTAAATTTTTTATAAGGATAAGAAATTCGAAAACGCAGGCGTCTTGCACTTTTGAGTTGGCTTTGTACTCGCAAAACATCTTGAATTGATTCGTCCAAAGAAAGGTGCACAGCAATAGCACACTCTACACTGCTGCTTTGAAATGTGAGATATCTTTTTTCTGTGAAGGATATGCAAAGTAAAACGCAGGTTAAAGTTGAACACCATACAATATTAAAAGCAAAAACAATTTCAAGTGAAAATCTATTTACCGATAGCCTTCGCACGTTTGTATGTTATAAGGAAATTTTCAAGTTCTTGCTCAGCTACTGCTGAGTTATTGCAGACACGCTCGACCGTAAAATCCTGCCGCCTGTTGCTTTTGGCCTCAAACACAGCTGCCCTTTGCCCTTTGTATCTTTTTTCCTTTGACTGGTCATACATCGTTTTGGCGTCGCTTTGTTCTCAAAATTATTATTTGCATATGCAACACAGTGGGTGCCCATCACTGCACAATGCATTTACTTATAGGCGTAGTTGTTGCACACAGGTAAGACAATAGAGGACGAGTTTTCAAGTTCACCTGAATTCAGCAATAACACGTGCTATTCTTAAGATGTGTTGGTATTATTATAAAATAGGAATACAGTGGGACTTACATACTTAAATATATACAGATGTATATATGTGTATGCTTGTATGTACACATGTGGCAGATGGAAATTCGAACAACATTGTTAAAACTCAGGCACAGTTTCTTGCTGGAGCAAATCCCGCAGCAATTTTTAATTGCCCGTGAAATATTATGATTGAAGCAGCCAAATACAGACTCATGTATCATGTATCCTGGAATTTTTATAACCACCTACTAAATTCTAGCCGTAAATTCGAAAAAGTAAAGAACGTCCTTTCTTTGGAAATCAGAATTAACACAAACAAAAATGTTTGCCTAGAAATACTGCCTACTTCTTCTTTACTTCTTTGAACTGAGTAGGCAATTGAAAAATAAAGTACTCCCTTGGCAAATGAAGATTACGTCTACAAGTAATTCTTCGTAACCGTCCTGCTCAATGATGCAGAAGCATGGACTATGACAACATCATATGAGGCGACTCTGGTAATGTTCCAAAGAAAAGTTATTGGTGTAGATATAAGGACACTCCCTGAAGGTTTTGTGGAGTATTGTCGATATTGATGGTCATTTGTCGCATGTAGATACGTTACGTTACGGTAACAGGCACCATTAAGGTACTAGCCCGACCATCTCGGGAACGATTTAATATGACCACATGTTACCTTCTAGGCCATACGAAAAGTTATTCGAATCATTTATAGACCTCTACGCCAACGGCGACGGTGAGTGCCGAAGAAGATTTAAAGCTGTACGAGTTTTACGCAGACACAAACATAGTTCGTAGAATCAAAAGCCAGTAGATACGCTGGCATTTCGAGTTATTCTATACTAATGAAAGATGACGAACAGGCCTAAAAAGTATTCTGCCTGTGGAAGCAGAGGAAGATGGCGACCCCCACTCAGCTAGAAACGGTTAAAATTCCTTTGGTGATTCGACCTGGCGCCAGCTTGCTGAACGAAGAAACGACTGACCTGCATTCTTGGACGCCCATAACCGTTTAAAAGGTTAAGCACCAATTAAGTAAGTAGGTAAGATTCTCTCATGCTTATTCTCTACTTTAAGCTACTTTGAGCCTCACGGAACTTTCTTTAAGCTTGATGGAACTGACCAATTTCACATTCTTGCTTTTGCTTTAGTGAACACCAGTCAGCAAGACAAATCAAAGCAAGTCTTTATTCACTTCATCCTTCCATATCAGCTAGGGTTTCCGCTTTCCTATACCGTCTTCAATTGATTGCAGAAATCGTATCTTTAAAGCCGACACATTTTCAATCAATAGTACAACAAAACAAGTAAGGAAGGCTAAGTTCGGGTGTAACCGAACATTATATACTCAGCTGAGAGCTTTGGAGACAAAATAAGGGAAAATCACCATTTAGCAAAATTAACCTAGGGTAACCCTGGAATGTGATTGTATGACATGGGTTTCAAATCGAAGGTATTATAGAGTGGGAGTGGGGCCATAGTTCTATAGAGTGGGCCATAGTTCTATAGGTGGACGCCATTTCAGAATATCGCCATAAGGGTGGACCGGGGGTGACTCTAGAATGTGTTTGTACGATATGGGTATCAAACGAAAGGCGTTAATGAGGGTTTTAAAAGGGAATGGCCCTTAGTTGTATATGTGAAGGCGTTTTCGATATATCGACCAAAATGTGGACCAGGGTGACCCAGAACATCATCTGCCGGGTACCGCTAATTTATTTATATATGTAATACCACGAACAGTATTCCTGTCAAGATTCCAAGGGCGTTTGATTTTGCCCTGCAGAACTTTTCTCATTTTCTTCTACTTAATATGGTAGATGTCACACCCATTTTACAAAGTTGTTTCTAAAGTTATATTTTGCGTCAATAAGCCAATCTAATTACCATGTTTCATCTCTTTTTTCATATTTGGTATAGAATTATGGCATTTTTTTCATTTTTCGTTATTGTCGATATCGAAAAAGTGGGCGTGGTCATAGTCGGATTTCGGCCATTTTTTATACCAATACAAAGTGAGTTCGGATAAGTACGTGAGCTGAGTTTAGCGAAGATATATCGATTTTTGCTCAAGTTATCGTGTTAACGGCCGAGCGGAAGGACAGACGGTCGGCTGTGTATAAAAACTGGGCGTGGCTTCAACAGATTTCGCCCTTTTTCACAGAAATAAGTTACCGTCCTAGAACCTAAGCCCCTACCAAATTTCACAAGGATTGGTAAATTTTTGTTCGACTTATGGCATTAAAAGTATTCTAGACAAATTAAATGAAAAAGGGCGGAGCCACGCCCATTTTGAAATTTTCTTTTATTTTTGTTTTTTGTTGCACCATATTATTACTGGAGTTGAATGTTGACATAATTTACTTATATACTGTAAAGATATTAAATTTTTTTGTTAAAATTTGACTTAAATTTTTTTTTTTTAAAGTGGGCGTGGTCGTTCTCCGATTTTACTAATTTTTCCTTTGCGCACATATTGTAATAGGAGCAACGTTCGTGCCTAATTTCATCTTGATATCTTGAACGAGTGCCAAATTACAGCTTGCAAAACTTTGAAATTGCCTTCTTTTAAATGTGGGCGGTGCCATGCCTATTGTCCAAAATTTTACTAATTTTCTCTTCTGTGTCATAAGGGCAACCCACCTACCAAGTTTCATCGCTTTAGCCGCACTTTGTAATGAATTATCGCTCTTTTTCGGTTTTTCGAAATTTTCGATATCGAAAAAGTGGGCGTGGTTATGGTCCCATTTCGTTTATTTTAAATAGCGATCTGAGATGGGTGCCCATGAACCTACATACCAAATTTTATCAAGATACCTCAAATTTACTCAAGTTATCGTGTTTACGGGCCGACGGACGGACGGACGAACGGATGGAAGGACGGACGGACGGACATGGCTAAATGAATTTCTTTTTTCGCCCAGATCATTTAGATATATAGAAGTCTATATCTATCTCGGCCACCGTGGTGTGATGGTAGCGTGCTCCGCCTACCACACCGGATGCCCTGGGTTCAAACCCCGGGCAAAGCAACATCAAAAATTTTACAAATAAGGTTTTTCAATTAGAAGAAAATTTTTCTAAGCGGAGTCGCCCCTCGGCAGTGTTTGGCAAGCGCTCCGGGTGTATTTCTGCCATGAAAAGCTCTCAGTGAAAACTCATCTGCCTTGCAGATGCCGTTCGGAGTCGGCACAAAATCATGTAGGTCATGTAGGTAAGTTAATATACTCTGTGAGCTCTGCTCAGCTGAGTATAATAAAAAAAATCCTACAGGATGCCAGATTGCTGTAGCGCTTTCCAAGCGGAAATATTAGCCGTAACTAAAGCAGCAGAAACACTGGAAGAGAACAGCTTAAGCTGCAACCGTGTTAACTTTTATATTGACAGTAAATCAGTACTTAAGGCAATAATCACGCATAGCATAGGATCTAAGTGCTTGTTAGAGTGTAAGCAGTCTCTGGAGAGAATCGGGACAGGGAGAATCATACATCTATATTGGGTTCGAGGGCATATGGGTATAGATGGGAATGAAAAACCAAACGAACTAGCTAAAAACTTGCTCCGTGGACGTCCCAGTTAGACTGGCGAGATTAAGAGAAGGCGAGAGGTGCACATGATCGACCAAGAGGGAAATGCGTGGCTTCAAGCGCGGGGCTGTAAGGTTTCGAAGATTATGTATAGGTCTTACAACCTTAGATTAACAAAGGTGCTTCTATTATTAAAAAGAGTGGACTGTACACTCATGACGGGTATTATGACTGGACACTGCCTTTTGGCATCAAACGCCTGGAGTAGGGAACGATCGAGCACGTTCTGTGCGCTTGCCAGGCCAAGACTCCAGCTATTTGGAGTGATGCGGCTGTCAGATCTAGAAATAGGAAGTGGCTTAAGTCCTAGAAAGCTTCTAGTATTTTCCAAGTGGACGGAGTTATTTTATAACATATGCTTTGGTTTTTGATAGGGGTTTTCAATTTGGTTGTTAAAACAAAATACTGGTAACACTACGGAGTCATTAAGTCTATGTGAGTTCTTCATGGACCGGCCAGTTCAGCCTAACCCAACCTATACCAAAACAAAGCCAGCATAACAGCGGACGTCTTATCGCAGAACTCTTTCTATGGCTGTCGGTCATTACATTTCAATGAAATTTTAAGCTGGCATCATGTTTAATGCCAATGTTGATTCTTATACAGACAAAATCCTTCAAAGTTTTGAGCCTGAGGCTCTGAAGATTGATACGGCTGGTAAGTCGCTTGTTCGCTAATGAGCCATTCGATTACAGCAGTTACTTATTCATAGCCAAATCCGTTTTTACAACCATCTTCAGTGGGATGAAGTTCTGACAGGGTCTCTAATGCCAGATTTATATAATTAACTATTATCAGTGTGGGCTCCTTATAATTGGCGTCCGAGCAAATTGATTGTGCGGGCGGACTTTTGATTTCTTACTGATGGTGCCGCGGGTGTCTATCAACTCAATCAAGTGGTGCATGTCGATTTTCTCTTTGTGCGTCCTGTCTAAGAGTTGGCTGTATCTGAAAACTTATGAACATGAGTATCGGATGACCAGCTTTCACATATGCATTAACAGACCTTCTTATGTATGTATGTATATGTAATTCTTTACGTTTTTAAATGTTCTTCTGTCCGCATTTGGGACGTTTTAAAAATAAAATGAAAGGCACGATAACCTCCGAAAAAATTTAGGGCGGGCTTCTCTTCCAGTTTGCGTTGTGCACATTTTAATTTTTCCTACAAATCGGCGGGACGGGACCTACTTGTTTTATGCCGACCCCGAGTGGCATCTGCAAGGCAGATGAGTTTTCACAGAGTGCTTTTCTTTGCAGAAATACACTCGGAGTGCTTGCCAAACACTGTCCTTAGAAAAATTTTCCTGTAATTGAAAAGACTTATTTCTGAAGGTTTGATGTTGTTCTTCCCGTGGTGTGAACCCAGGATTTTCGGTGTGGCAGGCGGAGCACGTTACCATCACACCACGGCGGCCGCTACATATTGTTAACTCGAGGGAAAACGAGCTGACACAGAGCTATTGGCCGTGTTTCTTTTACACGTATACACGCCTACGTTTGGGCGTAAACGTAAAAAACGCTTATCCCCACTGAGATAATGCTTAGGAGACCCAACTAGTGGCAACTAGCTACATAACATGTTGTACCGAAAAGCGGAGACACAAACCTCTGTTGTATGTCTGTAACCTATACCTGAATCGGTTGCGCTGAATAGTGGACACACACCCTTGTAGAGGTAATATATAGAATTATGACTGGGTTTTCAGTGCGAGTTTAAACTCTAGTTAAAGTTGACTAGAATTTAACTTTGCCACTTTGTTCGATAACATCAAATTTTGCTGCTCATCTCGGCTTAAGTGGCCGAAGTGGCAGGGTTAAACTCTAGTCAACTTTAACTAGGGTTTAAACTCGCACTGATCTTAGGGTAGAGGTGAAACACAGACATATATTTCAGTTGCATCTGAGTATAATAGGTATTGAAATTTAGGAGTACTAATTTTCTGCGTAGCAATTTCAGAAGAGTAGATAAAGTATAACGCTTAGCAGTCCATATAAAGTTTAAGCGTAAACGTATATAGATGTAAGAAAAACACAGATATTATAGCAAAAGTTGGACCGACTATTTTTATTGATAACTAAGCACTCTCCCTCCTTAAGGGTTAAGTGCAGAAATTGAGGCGAACTAAGTCAGCAAACAAATAGCAGCAGAAACCAAAGTTTCAAGTGTTGGCAGGTGATGTGACTTTAAAAGGTAATCAGACAAATTATAACTTCGATGGCGAGATCTGAATTGAATTACAAGTACACTTAACATCAGAGAGTAAGAATAGATCCGGCCACTGTTGCATTTTCAAAGCAGTAGATGCCGCGATAAAGAATACAGTGGGTAGGATTATATCGAGTACTACTACAGTTAGAGAATTAGGATCTACTCAGAAAAGCTATTAAAGCCATGAAATTTCTTGCCGGACAACTGTCGCGCGGATATGTCAACCCACATTTGTACAAATAGAGTGGACGTAGAGAGCTATGGAGAATTCGGAGTTCCGCAGTCCACCTGTAATCTAATTCTCTATTAATTTTATAAGTTAATTTTCTTCTAATTGAAAAAAACTTTTTGCTAAAATTTTGAAGTTGCTTTGCGCGGGGCATGAACCCAGGATCTTCGGTGTGGCAGGCGGAGCACACTACCATCACACCACGGCGGGACGTTTTTGGTGTCGGTAAAAATCTTAAGAAACTAAGAGAAGAACAACTTACCTACTAAATATGTGCAATATTATTTAACAAAAAAGGGTATGAAGAATTACAGAAGAACAACAAAAAAGATAACACAGCTGTCAGATAATCCGTCTTGCTCATGAAAAGCATACCATCAAATCATGTGCAGATGTTTCTCCAAGCGCATTAAAATCCGTTCAGAACACAGAATCAATCAAAATAGTAACTCCTCGCTCCCATTCAAATGCGAAAACAAACAAACAAAACAAATTGGCAAAACCCAAAGGATTGTCATAGCAGCGATTGACAAATATTGGCGAACAAAGCCAAAAACTATTAGCCAACATAGCGAAAATTGATTCAATGAAAATATGCATTACGGAATGATTGCGGCAGTGAAGGGATATGTCCATGTAAAATTTGCCTGAAGTAGACATACAAATGGTTGAATGGCTGATAGTTCGATAACGGATTATTGACATTTGTAACTAAACCTGTAGAGCATTGACATTTGTAGGAAATTTTTTTATTAACTCGAAAAATGAAGTGACTGAATGAAGCAGCCGCCGTGTTGTAGTGGTAGCGTGCTCCGCCCACCAAACCGAAGACCATGGGTTCACGCCCCGGGCAAAACCTCATCAAAATTTTAGAAATAATTTTTTCAATTAGAAGAAAGTTTTTCCAGGCGGGGTCGCCCATCGGCAGTGATTTGGCAAGTACTTCTTTATCGTGGATCAGTCGTATGTAGACCCTAGTGAGCCAAAACCGTTGTACTTTCGCCTAGCTCTTGCGAAAGCTGAACAGTCTAGCATAAAGTGCCCCGATAAATGCACCTCGTCATTCTTCATGCAGCTGAAGATAGGGGGGTTTTACTGTTTGTGCAGACGAACCGCATGGACTCTCATTAGACAGTGATCTTCGAAAACCCCAATCACTATTGAAAGAAACAGCAAACTGCTTGCTATCCACTTCCAGCCAAAAAGTCATCGCTACCCTACAAGAGGCAATGTCCACCCAGCGCAGATCACAGGTGCCCAGGGATACTCGGTACTCCCTACAGCCATCTAAATTCGATTCAGTTGTACACATGCCGGCGTTGCAAATGTCAGGGATACTGCTATGTCCCGAGAACCAGAAAACATTAATATAAAAACAAGTAAGGAAGGTTAAGTTCGGGTGTAACCGAACATTACATACTCAGTTGAGAGCTATGGTGACAACATAAGGGAAAATGAACCGAGGGAAACCCTGGAATGTGTATCAAATGAAAGGCATTAAAGAGTATTTTATGAGGGAGAGGGCCATAGTTCTATAGGTGGACGCCATTTAGGGATATAGCCATAAAGGTGGGCCAGGGGTGACTCTAGAATGCGTTTGTACAATATGGGCATCAAACGAAAGGTGTTAATGAGTATTTTAAAAGGGAGTGGGCCTTAGTTCTATGGGTGGACGCCTTTTCGAGATATCGCCATAAAGGTGGACCAGGGGTGACTCTAGAATTTGTTTGTACGATATGGGTATCAAATGAAAGGTGTTAATGAGTATTTTAAAAGGGAGTAATCCTTAGTTCCATAGGTGGACGCCGTTTCGAGATATCGCCATATAGGTGGACCAGGGGTGACCCTAGAATTTGTTTGTACGATATGGGTATCAAATGAAAGGTGTTAAGGAGTATTTTAAAAGGGAGTGGGCCTTCGTTCTATAGGTGTTCGCCTTTTCGAGATATCGCCATAAAGGTGGACCAGGGGTGACTCTAGAATTTGTTTGTACGATATGGGTATCAAATGAAAGGTGTTAAGGAGTATTTTAAAAGGGAGTGGGCCTTCGTTCTATAGGTGTTCGCCTTTTCGAGATATCGCCATAAAGGTGGACCAGGGGTGACTTTAGAATATGTTTGTACGATATGGGTATCAAATGAAAGATGTTAATGAGTATTTTAAAAGGGCGTGGGGCTTAGTTTTATAGGTGGACGCTTTTTCGGGATATCGCCATAAAAGTGGACCAGGGGTGACTCTAGAATGAGTTTGTACGATATGGGTATCAAATTAAAGGTATTAGTGAGAGTTTTAAAAGGGAGTGGTGTGAAGGCATTTTCCAGATATCGACCAAAATGTGGACCAGTGTGACCCAGAACATCATCTGTTGGATACCGCTAATTTATTTATATATGTAATACCTGCCAAAATTTTAAGGGTTTTTTATTTCGCCCTGCAGAACTTTTTCATTTTCTTCTACTTAATATGGTAGGTGTCACAACCATTTTATAAAGTTCTTTCTAAAGTTATATTTCGCGTCAATAAAACAATCCAATTACCTTACCATGTTTCATCCCTTTTTTCGTATTTGGTATAGAATTATGGCATTTTTTCAATTTTCGTAATTTTCGATATCGAAAAAGTGGGCGTGGTCATAGTCGGGTTTCGTTCATTTTTCATACCAAGATAAAGTGAGTTCAAGTAAGCACGTGAACTAAGTTCATTAAAGATATGTCGATTTTTGCTCAAGTTATCGTGTTAACCGCCATGCGGAAGGATAGACGGACGACTGTGTATAAAAACTGGGCGTGGCATCAACCAATTTCGCCCATTTTCACATAAAACACTTAACGTCATCAAATCTATGCTCCTACCAAATTTCAAAAGGATTGGTAAATTTTTGTTCGACTTATGGCGTTAAAAGTATCCTAGACAAATTAAATGAAAAAGGGCGGAGCCACGTCCATTTTGAAATTTTCTTTTTTTTTTGTATTTTGTTGCACCATATCACTACTGGAGTTGAATGTTGACATAATTTATTTATTACTGTAAAGATATTAAATTTTTTGTTAAAATTTTACTTTAAAAAAACTGTTTTTTTTAAAGTGGGCGTGGTCCTTCTCCGAGTTTGCTAATTTTTTTTAAGCGTACATATAGTAATAGGAGTAACGTTCCTGCCAAATTTCATCTTGATATCTTCAACGACTGCCAAATTACAGCTTGCAAAAGTTTTAAATTACCTTCTTTTAAAAGTGGGCGGTGCCACGCCCATTTTCCAAAATTTTACTAATTTTCTATTCTGCGTCATAAGATCAACTCATTTATCAATTTTCGTCGCTTTAGCTGTCTTTTGTAATGAACTATCGCACTTTTTCGGTTTTTCGAAATTTTCGATATCAAAAAAGTGGGTGTGGTTATAGTCCGATATCGTTCATTTTAAATAGCGATCTGAGATGAGTGTTCAGGAACCTACATACCAAATTTCATCAAGATACCTCAAAATTTACTCAAGTTATCGTGTTAACGGACGGACATGGCTCAATCAAATTTTTTTTCGATCTTGATTATTTTGATATATGGAAGTCTATATCTATCTCGATTCATTTATATATGTACAACCAACCGTTATCCAATCAAACTTAATATACTCTGTGAGCTCTGCTCAACTGAGTATAATTATTCGACTCAACCGCCAGCGAGGTATTCCCATCGCTGTTGGCAGATCGCAACACAGTTGAACTAGGGGCTTTTTTAGCCGCTTGGTTAGCGAAGTAGACGTTGAACTCTCTAACCGTAGTGGACAGCATCCCATCCACCGCATCCTTAATTGCGGCAATCTCCGGTTGAAAAGCGGTTCAATGATCAAGCAACTTTAAGGTTCAGCTTACATCGCGCACCTGACAGAAAACCCCTCATCCAACTTTCCCGTCCAACTTCGAGCCATCCGTTAACCAGTCCACGGCCCAATATGAATTCAATTCTCTCGAGGGGATCACTGTGACTGAAGTTTGCACGGGGGCAGTGGTTGGCACAGAATAGTCTGTCTTGTCTGGGATGAAGTCAAGGTTGGTAATAAAACTGGCAAGCTATCAAACAGCGCTGTATGTTTTACTGACACTGACATTTATTGTAGTACCCGTCGTGTCCAGTGCGTCTCACCAGATCACTGCCCAATAGAGCACCATCTGCTTTGCTCATAAAGCCTATGTACGTTGGCTCCCCTGCAGTAGTACACAGCAACCGAGGCATGCCTAGCTCTATTTTATCCCTACCTATTAAGTAAGTAAGTAAGTGACGAAGTAAGAATGTATAGGACCACATTCCATGGACACTCAGTGAAGGTCTCCCATCCAATCTGCTGCCGAATATCGCGTACCGATTTGAATTCACTCTGGACCGTAGCGTCTGCATTCATTAGAATAACTACAAATAGAAGTCCTACGGCATTTATTCTTGACACTATGTTCATATCTGACTATTGTTTGTACTGCCCAGTATTACACTTCCTATGGTACACGACGCCGGCCTTACCGAAAAAGCACTATTAATTTAGAGAACTTTTCTTTTCAATGGGCGGTCATCGTGGCGTGTTGGTAGCGTGCTCCGCCTACTACACTTTGTGGCCTGGGTTCACACCCCGGGCTAAGCAACATCAAAATTTTAGAAAGAGCTTTTTCAATTAGAAGAAAATTTTTTAAGCGGGGTCGCCCCTCGGCAGTGTTTGGCAAGCGCTCCGGGTGTATTTCTGCCATGAAAAGCTCTCAGTGAAAACTCCTCTGCCTTGTAGTTGCCGTTCGGAGTCGGCATAAAACATGTAGGTCCCGTCTGGCCAATTTGTTGGGAAAATCAAGAGGAGCACGATGAAAATTGGAAGAGAGCTCGGCCTTAGAACTCTTCTTAGGTTATCGCGCCTTACATTTATTTATTTATATGGAAACATAGGTACTTTCGTACAAAGCTGTCGCAACAACTTTTTTTGTTCATTTGACTACTAAAACGTTCAATTACGAATCAACGATTTGTGCGCAGTTGACTCAATATCTTGTTGCGATGGATAAAAATTAACAGAAATTTCGGTTGAATTTACCCGTATTTCGGTTGAGGAGAAGTTGCAAAATTGTACCCGATAAATAGGTGTCCCGGTATCTCATAATTTTTTGCACAGTAAATTCACAAAAGGGTTTTTCACTTTGTATTGATAACTAAAAAACTAGTTTTTTGTTGTTTTCGCATTTTGTGTGTTTTTTCGATTTGGCGGTTTTCTTATTTTGGTTTTTTTTTTTAAACAAGTGGCACCATCGTCATAAGTACAAAGTAGAGAGCGCAGTGAGCGTAAAATTCTCTTTGAAATTTGGTCATGTATTGACAATTAAGCGATGTTGAAATTACCAGTGAGATCAGTTGCGGTAACAGAAAAATCATCTGTCAATTTTACAGAATTTTGTCAACTTAAGAGCGACAATTTCTCTTCTGTTGAAATTACTAAACTAATTTGTTCCTTTGACAAAGAACTCGGTCGTATTAACCGTAATTCGATCAATTTCACCAAATCTCCGTTAAGTCAAGAACAACAGAACCGATTTGTTGATTTTACTAGCACCATTTCTTTCAGTGTAGATGTTGGCTGACAGGAATAACGACAGAAAATCTTACCGAAAAATCCGGGGGATCACGGAAGGTTTCAAAACCGGGTCATGTTCCTGCAGGAATAATAATTGTGACCTGAGTAACTCTCTTAGATTAGATAATGAAGAAGCAAGGGGGTAATTGCAGTAAATGAGAACAAAAGAAGTACCTGCTGTCATCGAAGGAAGAATCAAAGCCATGATGATCAGCTTTACATTGATATGAAGATAGTGTAGCAAATAAAAGCCCAACGAACGAAGACACTCCGGCCAAGAAAGTATTTCCATTGGCAGTCTCATTTGAAAGCATAGGAAAGGGTAGACCTCCGATAAGTTCAAAGAGGCTCCCAATTGGCATCGGATATGACGAAATAGCAAAAGCTGGCGTGACTTGTTGCAAAACGGCCTAACTCGGTTAGTGATGATGATGATGATGCCTCTCTCTCTCTCCTTCTAAAGCTCCCTCATTATATATGCATGTCTCGTTCCCAATCTTATTGACGCTCTCTTGCTTTGGATATTCCGCTCTCTTACTCTTCAAATCTCACTATTGCCAGTCGCATTTGGAAGCATAGGAAAGGGTAGACCTTCGATCAGTTCAAAGAGGGTCCTAATTGGCATCGGATATCACGAAACAGCGAAAGCTGGCGTGACTTGTTACAAAACGGTCAAACTCGGTTATTGATGATGATGATGCCTCTCTCTCTCCTTCTAAAGCTCCCTCATTATATATGCATGTCTCGTTCCCAATCTTATTGACGCTCTCTTGCTTTGGATCTTCTGCTCTCTTACTCTTCAAATCTCACTATTATCAGTCGCATTTGGAAGCATAGGAAAGGGTAGACCTCCGATCAGTTCAAAGAGGCTCCCAATTGGCATCGGATATCACGAAACAGCTAAAGCTGGCGTGACTTGTTACAAAACGGTCAAACTCGGATATTGATGATGATGATGCCTCTCTCTCTCCTTCTAAAGCTCCCTCGTGATGTATGCATGTCTCGTTCCCAATCTTATTGATGCTCTCTAACTTTGGATATTCCGCTCTCTTACTTTTCAAATCTCACTATTGCCAGTCGCATTTGGAAGCATAGGAAAGGGTAGACCTCCGATCAGTTCAAAGAGGCTCCCAATTGGCATCGGATATCACGAAATAGCAAAAGCTGGCGTGACTTGTTACAAAACGGTCAAACTCGATTAGTGATGATGATGAAGCCTCTCTTTCTCTCCTTATAAATCTCCCTCATTATATATGCATGTCTCGTTCCCAATCTTATTGACGCTCTCTTGCTTTGGATATTCCGCTCTCTTACTTTTCAAATCTCACTATTGCCAGTCGCATTTGAAAGCATAGGAAAGGGTAGTCCTCCGATAAGTTCAAAGAGGGTCCCAATTGGCATCGGATATCAAGAAATAGCAAAAGCTGGCGTGAATTGTACAAAACGGCCAAACTCGGTTAGTGATGATGATGATGATGCCTCTCTATCTCCTTCTGAAGCTCCCTCATTCTATATGCATGTCTGGTTTCCAATCTTATTGACGCTCTCTTGCTTTGGATATTCCGCTCTTTTACTCTTCAAGTCTCACTATTGCCAGTCGCATTTGGAAGCATAGGAAAGGGTAGACCTCCGGTCAGTTCAAAGAGGCTCCCAATTGGCATCGGATATCACGAAACAGCGAAAGCTGGCGTGACTTGTTACAAAACGTCCAAACTCGCTTTGTGATGATGATGATGCCTCTCTCTCTCCTTCTAAACCTGCCTCATTATATATGCATGTCTCGTTCCCAATCTTATTGACGCTCTCTTGCTTTGGATATTCCGCTCTCTTACTCTTCAAATCTCACTATTGCCAGTCGCATTTGGAAGCATAGGAAAGGGTAGACCTTCGATCAGTTCAAAGGGGGTCCCAATTGGCATCGGATATCACGAAAGCTGGCGTGACTTATTACAAAACGGTCAAACGCGGTTATTGATGATGACGATGTCTCTCTCTCTCTCCTTCTAAAGCTCCCTCGTGATGTATGCATGTCTCGTTCCCAATCTTATTTATGCTCTCTAACTTTGGATATTCCGCTCTCCTACTCATCAAATCTCACTTTTATGTGCTTGCAGGAGTTAAGTTATGGTAGATGTGTACTTTTTTATTTCTAAGTATTCACTCATTCCTTTGTAGGCATATGTCTCAAAACAGCGTTTGGCATATGCCATCAAATATGTACTAAATAAAATTCTACGTAGTACGTGCATACCGGAAGAGTCAGAAGCATTATGTACTTGAACATTATGGACATCAAACAGATGTCGCCAGCAGGTTAAAGATAAAAATGTGTTTAAAAAAAAATGTTTAAATGGGAGACAGCAAATCTTGGAAACACATACACACACCAAAACATCACATATGCGTGGGCGAGAAAGGACATTTTGTAAAAAATAAAGCATTTGTAGATCTTCATATCACTTTAAGTGTGTTAGCGTATTTTTTCTTTTTTTTTACCATTAACATAGCACGTGCTGTGCTATGTCTTACATCTGTAGTATGCTCGTTTTGGCAGCTGCCTGTTGCGTTTATTTCTTAAAAATACAAACAACAACACATATATTTTTTTTTGGCAAACTGTACGCGCACGCATTATCCTTGGCATCTGCTAAGTGTTGCCATATTCTTAGATTGGATTTGTCTTTGCCATACAAGAAAAAAAAATGCCAGGTGCAAAGCAACAACAGTCAACATCTTTAACGAATGCACACACACACACTCTCAAAAGGCTAAAGTACATCTTTGCCAGGATATAATAAATTTGCTTCTTTTGCATTTGTGCTGCCAAGTATGCGCTGTACAATTTTATACGGAAGTATTGTTTTGGACCAAAAACAAAACAACAATCAAACAAAAGCCAACAACTTTGCTTTATAATAAACTACTCGTACTATCTCAAGTACTTTACTGCGATTTGGATGTCCTGCATTGTCTTATTCGTATTGTTCTTGCATGCTTTTTTATCTTTTGCCAGTTGCGCATGCGTGTCCTCGCATTACTGCTGCAGGATCAGTAGCTTTTGTTAGTGCCAAATTCTTTTGGTATTTTCTTAAGAAACGAGATGCAAGTCTTTAATGTCTTCATGTGCGGCTGCTGCTACTGTTTCTCTCTTTGCTGTATATAACTTTCGTATTTGCTTTGTTATGATTAAAGATGTCACATTTATATAAAATTTATTGGCGGACATGCACGCGGCTGCTGTTTGCTGCTATGTCGTTTGTGATAGTCCTTTGGATTGGCGTAACCGAAAACGAGATTTTAATGGTGTCAAAATAAGAGTGGACAATGCCACACAAAGAAAATGAAGCGTACAAGACGCGTTTCATTAATATTGTGAAGAGGTTGAATGAATAATTTATAATCTAGGCTTGATTTATGAGAAATTTTTGATTCGTTGAAAGGTCCTTTGAATAGAAGGACATGCATTTATAGCTATTTACTATCATCTTTGTTTGATAAAATGCATTGAGTTTGCCGAATGACACTCATTTATGAATGCAATTTAGTATAAGTTTAGCTCAATGATGGTGACGTTTTAGGCAAGCACAATTTTTGGCGCTTTTAGCATAGCCAGATATAGGGGGTAACTCAAAATCCAGGTGAGCTCTCTTCCTTACGATCTTAGACGTAAGAAATGCTCGCTTTAGCCTCCGTAAAGATTTAAGGCCGAGCTTCTCTTCACATTGCGTTATGGTCCTCCTTAATTTTTGGCGGTGACGTACGTCCCAAAATATTTAACACCGACTCCGAACAGCATCTGCAATGCAGATGAGCTTTCACTTGGCAGCTTTCCGTATAAAAAATCACTCAATAAATCAGAGAGGTGAACCCGCGTAGAAGATCTTTCTTCTGTTTAAAAAAACAAAAATTCTTTTCTAAATTTGTGATGTTGCTTTGCCCGTGGATCGAACGGAGGATCTTCGTTGTGGTGGGTGTAGCACGCTACCACCACAACACGGCGGCCGCCTTTATTAGGGTAAGTGGTTTTGGCTAACCTTAGGCAAGTTTGAAGTGGCTGGTCAATACAGACATCGCATTGACTAAATGTATTCATAATGTTACCAGAATTAGTTTCATGACCAAAAGAAAGAACCCCAATCAGGTACCAGTACTTATGTTACAGAATAGCTACGTCCTCTTGGCAAATACTAGAAGTTTTCTAGGACCTAGATTAATTGCTACCTCGAGTTTTTCAACTCTGCCGCCCCTAGTAACTGGAGCCTTGATCTGGCGAACGCAGGATATGAACACAAAATATGTGCAACAATTTTTTCCTGCAACTCGCGCTTCCTACATCTGCTGCTTTTAACGAGGCCTAACTTATTACCCGCAGCAGGTTAGGGGGCTTAGAATATACCTGCGGCACGTATGCCTGTCATAAGAGGCGACTTAAATACCAAACTGATCTAAGGGGTTGTGTAGCGCAACCCTTTCAAGGGGTTGTCAGCGCAATTTATATCTTCTCCAACCCAACTGTCAACCTCACATAATCATGACGAATCCTGTTTCTTTAGCAGCTGAGGCTCTGGAGATCTCAAGTTCCTCATGGATCTGGGGTTATGAGGGCGGAATGCCAAAGAAGGTTCCATGTGGTCATACTAAATCGTTCCCGAGATAGTCGGGCTTGTACCATAATGGTGTTTGTGATTGGAAAATACCCGATCTATATCCGGCAAAGGAACATTAACATCGACACCACTCCCCAAAGCCATCGGGGAGGGTCTTTAGTGCTACAACAACAACATGCCGCAGTGTTAAATTAGTATGTCCATCGTGAGCCTTAAGTCTTCTTTCTTCAGAGTTATGAGCCTTTTTGTGTGTCTAATATCGTAGGCTTTGCACTTGACCTTAGAGATTTTCCAGTAATAAGCACCATTAAGGGAATAGCCCGACCATCTCAGGATTATGTCCACGCCTTGCCTGCTTGATGGATCATATGCAACTCCAGTCTCCTTTTAATTTCTTCCAAACAGCTTGAAGCGTCTATCGTTGTTTCAGCGAGTGTTGCACCCTTCTTTGCCAACTCGCCATCCTTTGCCAACTTTTCGTTACCTTCTCTCTTCATATGACTGGGAACCCAGTATAGATGTAAGGTTCAGCCTGAGCGAAGTTTTTCCAATGCTTCTTTGCTTGCCAGTACACTTTTTGACGAAGTACTGAGTGAGATTATTGCCTTTATCACGGCGGAGCTATCAATATGTGTATTGGCGCGACTGTAGCTTAAGCACGCTTCATCCTAAATTTCTGCTGCTTTTTTCACGGCAATAGCTTCCGCTTGAAAGACACTGCAGTAATCTTGCAGCCTGTAGGATCTACCTAATTCTGGATCGACACAGTAAACAGCAGACCCGACCCCTTCCATTAATTTTGAACCATGAGTATACATATGTACAACCCTTGTATATAAATGTGTATAACCTTAATACTTAATTGGCGCTTAACTGTTTAAACGGCTGTGGCCGTCCAACAAAACGCCAATTGTTTCTTCGCTTTGCCAACTGGCGTCAATTGGTTGTGGAGGATGGAGCCGTGTGTAGAAGTACACGCAATTGGGGAAAGTTTTTGACCGCCATTCAAATGGGAATGACCAGCGATTTTCACTACTTTCAGTCGCTTGCCGTCAAGAATCCTCTGGGTAGCCACTGAACATGCGTTTAGTGGTGAGAGAAGGCGACAACCTGGCTAGGACGCTCTGACATACTCAGTTTAAGGGCTAGCTGGCGGGTTTTCCTTGACAGCGCCTGTGCACTACAAGATTCGGCTGCAAGCGGGCGTCTGTCTTGGATCAAGCGTCTTGCTATATAAAACCGCCATATCAAACCACACTTCAGTGAAAGACTCAACAAAGCCTCGTATAATATATATGTATGTGTATATTTTCTTGGTTGTAAAGGTATAATGGAATCGAGATAGATATAGACTTCCATATATCAAAATCATCAGTATCGAAAACAAATTTGATTGAGCTATGTGCGTCCGTCCGCCCGTCCGTCCGTCCGTTAGCACGATAACTTGAGTATTGAGACATCTTCACCAAATTTGGTAAACTGGCTTATCTGGGCGCAGTACAGATTGGTATTAAAAATGAGCGAAATCGGATGATAACCACGCCCACTTTATATATATAAAATTTTGGAAAACACAAAAAACCTGATAATTTAGTGAATAATACACCTAGAATGTTGAAATTTGACATGTGGACTGATATTGAGACTCTTGAAAAAAATTTTAGAACACCTTTTTAAAATGGGCGTGGCACCGCCCACTTGTGATAAATTCAATTTTACAAATATTTTTAATAATAAATCGAAAATCGTTAAACCTATCGTAACAAGAAAAATTTACGAAACCGGTTAAGGACCACGCCCCCTATAATATAAAAGATTTTTAGAAGGGTCAAGGACGAATAAAATAAGCTATATCTTTGCAAAAAGAGCTTTATATCAATGGTATTTCATTTCCCAAGTGGATTTATAACAATAAATAAGAAAAACTTAAAATTTAAAAAAATGGGCGTGGCACCGCCCCTTTTATGACTAAGCAATTTTCTTATGTTTCGGGAGCCATAACTCGAAGAAAAATTAACGGATCGTAATAAAATTGGGTACACAAATTTTCCCTATAGCAGGAAATATTTCTAGGAATAAAATAATTTAAAAAAATTTTTTAAGTTAAACGGTTTTATTGAAATCAATACTTACATGAAGTAATAATAATACTAAAAGCTTGAAAATAATTAGGTAGGTCCTAGGTACTAGTCATCACACTCCTCATCAATCTAGGGCATTGATCACACAATTAAATAAAAGCGTTGGATGCGTGAAATTTCTAAAAATGTGATTAGGGTTCAGTTGGTCTTATATATGACTATCAATAGAAATTTACGCGTCAACGCTTTTATTTAATTGTCTGATCAACGCCCTAGATTGATGAGGAGTGTGATGACTAGTACCTAGGACCTATCTAATTATTTTCTAGCTTTTAGCATTATTATTATTTTATGTAAGTATTGTTTTTAATAAAACCGTTTAACTTAAAAAATTTTGTTTAATTATTTTATTTTAAAGTTTTTAGTCTTTATTTGATTGCCTATTATTTCTCATTCTATTTAATTCATTTAGTGACTCATTACTGCAAGGACTTGCCTGACAATTTGCTACAATCTAATTCCGCAATACATAATACTTCCAAAGACTTTACTCGACTCTGCGCCACGTATGCTTGTCCCTCCTCCAACTCCAAGATATTTTGATGTCGTTTCTACCGGACTGTATGTAATATTTGTTCCAAATATGAGCCAAATCGGACATCATAGGTCGCTTTCTATTCTCGTATTTATTATGTGTTCCAAATATGAGCCAAATCGGACCACAACTACGATTTTTGTGAATATCTCGATCCTTGCGCTACCTAGCGGCGAATTTTTTCACAAGTCGCTTTCTATTCTCGTATTTATTATGTGTTCCAAATATGAGCCAAATCGGATCAAAACACGATTTTTGTGAATATCTCGATCTTTGCACCACCTATTGGCGATTTTTTCCATAGGTCGCTTTCTATTCTCGTATTTATTATGTGTTACAAATATGAGCCAAATCGGATCAAAAAACGATTTTTGTGAATATCTCGATCCTTGCGCTACCTAGCGGCGATTTTTTTCACAAGTCGCTTTCTATTCTCGTATTTATTATGTGTTCCAAATATGAGCCAAATCGGATCAAAAAACTATTTTTGCGAATATCTCGATCCTTGCGCCACCTAGCGGACATTTTTTTCTTATTATTGCATTGTCATCGGGTTCCGAACTATATTCCAAGTTTCAAGCTTGTACCTTATCGGGAAGTTACTTAAATTTCAATTACAAAATTCGTACCAGCCATCCAACCAGCCAGCCTGCCAAGAGAACCTAAATAAAACCATTTAAAAATGGACGAGATCTGTTAAAGACCACGCCCACTTTTATATAAACAATTTTTAAAGTGTCGTAGACGAAAATAATAAGCTATAACTTAGCAAAAAATAGTTTCGAATCAATGATATTTCACTTATCAAGTTTTATTGTAAGAGGAAATGGGGGAAATTTTTTTTTTAAACGGGCGGTGCCATGGGTTATGTAGAAAAGTAATTTATCTGAAATGAAATATACAATTGAAGCTCACGCTGAGTATATAATGTTCGTTTACACCAGAACTTAGAAACCTTTACTTGTTTTATAATTAATCTTTATATAAAATTAATCTTGTCTCATTTGCGATTATCATTACTTTGGGGTGAAATTAAATTTTGCAACATAATTGGAGGACATTTCATCAGCTGCTCGTATAGCTCAATTGGCATTAATCTTAATCAATTTATATAGGTCCAAGCTACCAACTACTTTCAGTGTTTGAAAAATGAGCACAAACCACGAATAAGCATAAATTCTAAAAATACTTCCTTCCTTCCCTTTTAAGCACAAAAAAAAGCTAAGAAAAAACTTATAAAAAGTATGAAAAATACGCCTAAATTATTAAAACAGCAATAACTTAAATAGGAAACACTTCATTCTACGCGCGCCCTTATTAGTGGCTTGGTGTGCGTTAGTGCTTATATAAATAATTCACTGGCATAGCAAATGGTCAAGAGACAATGCCAGGTGGTAAATCCCTACACTAAACAAAAGTCAAACAAAATAAACCTTTTTTACCGTTTATTGTTTACTATTTGAGCGCTAATTTTAGTGGCGCAAAATAATCCTACTCTTTGGTATCCGTTTGATATCCTTGCTATCCTTGCTGCAAAGGACTTATAACAAAAGGAAAATTAACTTGCAACTGTCTCATTGCCAGCGTAAAAAAAGAAGAAGAAGAAGAGCTGTCTGCTTTCTGCGCATGCGCGTGGTTTCTTCGGCGTTACTGCTGCGCCATGTCCACTCTCATTGACGGCTGCTTGATTTTTTCCCATATTTCTGTATTCATTTTCATAACTTTCATGAACATGAAATGGTATATTAACTTTGGTCCGATATTTGTAACGTTGAGAAATATAGAAGACAGACTCACAATTAAGTATACCGAATTGAGCAGGGCGACGAACTGAGTTGATATAGACATATCCATCTGTCCGTTCGTCCGTCTGTCCGTCCGTTTGTCTGTTTGAACGCAAACTAGTCCCTCAAATTTTGAAATATCTCAATGAAATTTGGCACAAGGATGTATTTTTGTATTATATTAGACATTTGTCGGATCCGGTAGGATCGGACCACTATAACATATACATATCTCCCATACAACCGATCGTTCAGATAAGACGATTTTGATCATTCCTGCCGCAATTTAGAAAATATACACGTGAAACTCTACGATATATATTCTAATATATCATAGAAGATATCCTGAAAAAATCATTTCGATCGGAGCTATATATAATACATATCCCATACAACCGATCGTTCAGATAAGGGGGTTTTTTGCCATTTTTTATTTTATATTTATCTTAAAAATCGTTTAGGTGTGTACATCTGTTCACTATATATTTCTAACCTTACAAATCCGATTATTTGGAGATTACGAACGGGATAAAATTTTTGTTCGCCCCCATTCATGAAAGGCATGAAGTCTTCGGCATAGCCGACGACAGTCCCGTCCTTAATTGTTTTTTTTTTTTTTTGTTTTTGTATACACTTTTAACTGTTTTTTAAACAACAACATTTTGGTAGCATCTGTAAAATTTTTTGATAGCTTATATCCTTTTTTTTAGTTTTTTCTTCACATTTTTGTTGTTGTTTTCAGCTGAGTGATCTCTATAAACAAAAAAGGGTTTATTCATTGCGTGGTGTGCTCATTAGTGTGAAACCTGTGTGGCTGTTGCGCCATCACTGCAGTCATCACTGTTAGCGCTTTCTCGTCGCCGCCTTTGGCCAATCCGGCAGTTGGCCGACCATGAGCCGCGTGTTTTGTAGGCAGATGCTCCTGCAGGATTTTCGTTGTTTTTCGTTATGTTTGTTTAATTTTTTTGTTAGTATTTTTTTAAAGGGCTCAGGTTGTTGGCCCAAGTTGCAAGCTGCTGGCCAACACCTTTGATTTTAATACCACATAAATTGAATTTATAGACATCTTACATGTGTTGATTATTTCTTGCGATAGTACCTGGGTATTGTCTTATTGTGAGGGAGAATTGCCTGCTTGATAAGCCTTTGTTGTTTAAATAGGCAATAATATTAAAAATATTAATATGCTACTTTTAAGGCAGAAAACGCACAGGCAGTCCAATAAAAGATATTCAGAAAAATTCCACACAGAAGCACCGCATCTTTCAGTTATTGTCAAAAGAGAGGGAGAGAAACTAGTAGACGTAGGAGCGGACCATCGTCTGCCAGTCAAAAAACTCGAATTGCAGTGAAAATGCTTCTTGTGCAACTTCCAGAAACTCGGTTATTATTCCGGGCACAGTTTGATAGACCGCCAAATTAACTATTTTTTTAGTCATCAGCCAATCCTACATGATCAGAATTGATTGCTACTTCCGGGGTTTGCTTCAGGGACGCCTTTTCCAATGTTATAAGAAGGTTCAGGAGCCAACAGGACTTCGAAAAGACAAACTGCATATGCTAAAAGAGAAAATCGTCGCCTTAGAAGTTGTTAGCTCATGGGCCGATGAACGGCGAATTCCGCAGACAGAGATTTGTTTAGCATGAAAAAGACGTTAGCTCCTTTCCTCTCCTAGTACAGTAACAAGAATCTTGACGCCTTGAAATCAATCCGGTTGGTCCAGAGCAAGACCATTGCTTAGGTTAGGTTAGGTTAGAGTGGCCACCGGTGCGAGCACCAGTGCACTTAGGCCCAAAAGGTTCCATTGTGATACCGCGTAGATCTCTCCCCTACTCAAACCAACAGGTCGTTTCAGCAAATGTCAGGAATTTCTTAGGTTCAAACGTAGCCAGATCACAAAAATCGTCAAACAAGGGAAATGCCAGAGATTTCTTCCTCTCACGCCAAAGCGCAGGACAATCGCACAGAAAATGCTTCTTCGTCTTTGCAGCTTCTGCAGTAATCATTAGAGGGAGCACCCAGCCGTTGTGCATGCTTCCCGATTGCTATGTGACCGGTTATAAGTCCAACCACCAGAGATATGCCCCTCCTTCCAAGAAGAAGGAGAATTCTTGTGCGTCTCGCGTCCCATTCCGGCCACATGAGCTTACTGTGGTAGCAGGATTTGAGATTGCTCCATATCATGCCCGCTTCCCTAAGGAAAATCCCTTTCAAAGTAAGCTTAAAGGTAGCGAGGGGCATGCTCAATTCCTTCCAGGACGAAGAAAGCGGAACGGATGTGCCCCTGTTTCATGTTCGTCAGCCATCTCATTGTCCGGTTCATTGCTTATTTATCTCACATTGCCCGATTCTTCACTGTAAGTAACGCAGTGGTGGTCGTACGGATTTGTCCGCCTCGCTTGGTCATCTGATCTGCAAATCTAATCCCTTCAATATCTCTTCATTCAGGGAACCAGCAAAGGGGGACGTTGAGATGCCTTATGTCAGCTAGCGAGACTCTAAACCTCTACATGATATCCGACTTTATCACGCTGGATGCTTATGCCTTTAAGGTGGCATGGCTGTTGACAAAGAACATTACATTGGGCGCGAAAACCTCCGAAAAGATTTTAGGCCAAGTCTCTCTTCCAATTTGCGTCGTACTCCTATACATTATTCTTACAAATTGGCCATATGTGGCCCACATGTTTTATGCTGACTCCGAACGACATTTGATAGGCCGATGAGCTTGCACTGAGAACTTTTCATGGCAGAAATACATTCGGGACGTCTGTGTAAATGATAATGTCCTTTCAACTGACTAGGCATTCTTCCTATTTCTCTCTTGAAGGATATCTTATGTTCTGTATCTGGAAAGTCAAAACGAGCCGCTATGTAGTCGGTGCCGAACGTTTGGCAGTTATGGTTCCGTTTAACGTCGGGTGCCCGTATTTCGTTGATTTAAACATGTTGTATTCTTTTATTAATAGAGCTTCACCTAAGGGGACAGTTAGTTTTTAAAATGAATTTACTTTCATATAGTCAACACCAGTGCCAACCAAGATCCTGAGGGAAGCGTTTAAATAACGAATGAAAGTCCATAAGAAGCTTATCTTGCCACCAACCAGAACCGATAGTGGAACTTGTTGTTGTTGTTGTTCCTGTAGCGATAAAGACGCTACCCGAGGATTTTGAGGAGTATTATCAATGTTGATGGTCCTTTGCCGGATGCAGATCAGGTACGTTCCGGTAACAAGCACCATTAAGGTACTAGCCCGACCATCTCGGGAACGATTTGGTATGACCACAAGAGACCTTCCATACCACACCGCCCTCCCACCACCTATATCCATGAGGAACTTCGGGTCGCCAGAGCCTCGGCTGTTTAGAAACAGGTTTCGCCACGGGTAAAAGAAGTTGGCATTTGGGTTGGAGAATCTTTAAATTGCGCTGGCAGCCCCTTGAATCATTTGGATATTTTAGTCGCCTCTTAATACAGGCATACTTGCCGCGGGTATATTCTAAGCCCCCTAATCCGCTGGGGGAAACAGTGGCTCTTGATCAATACAAACAACGCTTTTACATATATTCTGAAGTCTGATTGAGAAAAATTATAAAACTATGAAGAAACAGTTTACACCGGAGCAAAACTTTTCGGTAGCCCTATTAATCCATAAGAGCTGTCGAGCCAAGAATGAAGTGGATTGATCATTTGAAAAACGAAATAAGTGAAAAAAAAACTTATTCACCGCCCTTCTGCATTCTCATAAACTTCAAAATATTAGAGGAAATCGATTTTTTTGCGCAATAAAACTCTAACAGAACCATGACCATGACTGTGAAACAAATATTCCAATGCTATTTGTTGGAGTTTTATTGAAGCGCGACGGAAATGCCATTGGGATAGTGAATTGCAGGGCGTTTGAAAAATTCGAGGTGACAGGCGGTGACATTAAACAGCATGAAATGCAAGCGCTATAAGACCAAGATTTTACAAAATGTGTATATGTATGTGTGTTTAACTGTATATGAATAGGCAGAGTGAACGTGCATTAAAAAAAATGTTAGGAAGTTAAAAATTTACTCATGAATGTATGGCTGAAATTGTCTTCCCTGAACAACCGTTGATCAATTTTATGTAATAAAAACGTCTAATGAGTAACTAATGAAGGTATGAAAGGTAGGTACATTTGTATATGTAGATACAGACACGCATTATGCTATTTACTTATATGTATATGTGGTTTTTAATTATCATTAGACAATCATACAATTTTTAGAAAAAGTTCCTCGAGCTTTGAATAGTTAAGCTTTAAGACCAGAGTTCACGGGAAATCGATGGCATAATAGTCCGACGCGATTTTGTGATTGTCTTTGAATGCCTCTTCTTGTTGTTGTTGTCGTATTAACGATAAAGATACTCCCCGAAGGTTTTGGGAAGTGCTATCGATGTTGATGATCCTTTGCTGATATAGATCCGGTACGTTACGGTAACAAGCACATTTAAGGTACTAGCCCGACCATCCCGCAAAACGATTAATATGATCACATTAAACCTTCAAGGCCTTCCGCCCCCACCCCATAGTTCGATGAGGAACTTAACTTGGAGTCGCCAGAATCTCGCCTGCTAAATATGTGTATGATACATTCGTTGGGTTGCGGAAGCTGAAGGCTGAATTTTTAAGTGTTGGATTTCTTCATAATGCTTATGGAGATGACTTCTTAATTTCCTGGGAGGCAGGAACTCTTCTATAAAAAGTCTGTTGGGATGGATACCCAGGTTTATGAGCTATATGGGAATTCAACAGAAATTGTCCGTTTAGCGTTTCATTTATCTGCTTTATGAGGAGTATCTCGCCTCACTGTCTATATGATGTTCTGGATACATAAAAAGAAATCACGTGGCAGTTATGAACGCGATGTTTTGAGAGCCCTGCAGTTTCCCCCAGTTTGTTTCTTTTAGGCTAGGCGAACGGCCGTCGGCCAATTGCTTAATAGGTGAGCGTTTCTCTACTTTTTCTCTAAGTGCTGCCGTCAAGAGTCTTGGATATTTTTAAGGGCTCTGGACTTTAGGCACAATTGCGGCTGAACGATTGTGAGAATGAAGATCATGATCGAACTTCACACTCAGTTTGGATATTAAATAGTGGGTAGCGTAATGCCATCGTTTTATATGTCCAATATGGTAGCATGCTCCGCCTACTACATCAAAGATACCGAGTTAACGCCCCGGGACAACATTATAATTTTTGAAACAAGTTTTTTCAATTAGAATAAAGTTTTTCTAAGCGGGGTCGCCGCTTGGCTAGCGCTCCTAGTGTATTGCTGCATGAACAGCTTCTCAGTGAAAACTCATCTGTCTTTGTCTAGATAAACTCAGAAGAAATGGAGAACCAAAAAGAAATAATGAAAAGGAAAATACTAATACTTGAACTAAGAACCAACACTAACTCAGAGGATCCGTTTAGCAGCCACGTCTTATACACGCTTATCTGCGGATGCCAACACAGTTACGTAAGACAAACAGGATGACAAATAAGAACGAGGCTCAAAGAACATATGGGATATTACAGCAAAACAACACGCAAACCAAACATCATACCAGAGTCCAGCTTCACGATTGACATGGTCGAAAATGAATGTTCACCAGCAAACATCAAAAAACAGTCAAGGTCCTTCACATATAAGAAAAAGGCCGACATCTGAATGTACTCGAAAACACGGAAATCTACAAACAGAAAACATTCGAAGGTAGATTAATAAAGGAACAGATAAGCACAATTTCTGACACAATATTTAAACCTTTAAAATTTGTTTACAAGAAACAAAGTAGTCACACAGGTACAAAAGACAAACACAAAACAATAAACGCACCAAAGCAACAAACCCACAAAGAAGGTCAAACGACTAGAATTACTGACTTTTACCTGCCTCAGTCAGCCACACAAATCGATCCGCAAAAAGCACCCTCGGTTCTGAATGAACACACAGCACATACACATAAACATACACAAGCATCAATTTTGACAATACTTGCTCATGTATCTACGAACAAGACCAACGACAATAACAGATCAGAATGAAAATCGACACTGATGATGGTACAACGCCGAAACCGGTTTGTCTCGAAACCAAATTTGACAAGGGATAACGGGAAATGGTTCCAATATACATGATATAAAAAGCACTAATAGATAAACTCAGAAGGAAACATGGGGAACCAACAAGAAATAATGAAAAGGAAAATACTAGCACTTGGACTAAGAACCAACACAAACTCAAAGGATCCGTTTAGCAGCTACGTCTTATACAAGCTTATCTGCGGATGCCAATACAGTTACGTAAGACAAACAGGACGACAGATAAGAACGAGGTTCAGAGAACATATTGGAGATTGCACAAATCAAACATCATACCAGAGTCCAACTTCGCCATTGACATGTTCGAAAATAAATGTTCCCCAGCAAACATCAATAGAGTAAATAACAGTCGAGGTCCTTCACATACAAGCTGGCGTCTGAGCTTACTCAAAAACATGGAAAACTACAAGCAGATAACATTCGACAATATTTAAAACTTGTTTGCAAGAAACAAATTAAGATCAGAGGGTAAATTGACACTGATGATTGCATAACGCCTTCAAATACAAGCCTAAGGCTGACGTCGGAACTTACTCGAAAACGTGGAAATCTAGAAACCGATAACATTCGACAATATTTAAAACTTGTTTGCAAGAAACAAAGTAAGATCAGAGGGTAAATTGACACTGGTGATTGCATAACGCCAAAACCGGTATGGTTCGAAACCAAATTTGACAAGGGATGACGGAAAATCTTTCCAATTTACATCAATTATCCACCCTCTCGGAAAATCTAAAAACCGAAATGGGTTAGTATATGTTTATAGCTGTCGTAAAAGGCAACTATAAGACTATGGCTAAGCCAATCCATGAGTGGATTAAGGAAAGGATGCAATGTGGACGGTGTGTATTACTTGCGCTACCCAATCACTGTATCCGCGGGGAGCAGGAAAAGTAGTAGTTATATACTGTATCATAGATACTTGTATACGAGTCTCATTTCTTGCCTTGGTGTAGCCGCCTAGTGGACGTATTGTGGGGACTGTGGTTTCACGTCGCATGCGAGGGAGTTCACTTTTGGGAAAGCTGACAGCAAAGCATACTCAATGAATCTATCAGGTCTCTTCTCCACCTACTGCAGTTGACAATAAACTATTCTCTTCAAAATAATGCGATCTTTTCGTTAGAAAGTTGACAATAAAGTTCATTAACGGAGATTCTGTCGCCAAGTTCAGAACGGCCTCTTTACCTATACTATGCCTTGCATAAATTTTTGTGTTTATTATTATTATAAATTTTTTTCGCTTAGAATGGAATTGAAACTCATGATGGAGTTGCCGTGCAGCCGGATGGCAAAATGGATAAGGGGTATAGATAGACCTTGCAACTTACGAAGGTAAGACCTTGTGATTGTGCAACAGAGGGTTTGGTGGGGCTTCGTTGGATCGCTGGTCACTCAATTAGATACGTTGCGTATTTGACACCGTGAGGTTGAGCCATACGATGGCAGGTACTCACGTTAAGCATATAATAGCCACGTTTTTTTCACATGTATATACATCTATATTTGCGGGTAAAAAAACGCTTATCATCACTTCGATAATGTTAGAAGACCCTTCTAGAGGAAATTATTGAATACTCCCGGTAGTGGTTAAATTACTGGCTACAAAACGCGTTGTGCTTAATAGCGGAGACACGATCCTCTGTTGGCCACTGTATTTAACCTATAGCTGCATCGGTTGCGATGAATCGTGGACACACACACTTTTCCGTCACAGAAGTTGAGAAGAGCGTAGAGATAAAATGGAAAGACACATTTCAGTTGCAAAAAAATGCTTCATTCCTTTTTACTATGAGCAAAATTGTTCGTGTGTTTGTTCGTTATAAACTGTGCGAGCATACTTGCGTTGAGTGGGACATTATGCATGACATACGTACATACATAGGATTCGCTAACGTTATTTAACTTCGGGAATACATTTTATTTCATATCAGCTTGACATATGCATGTTATTATACTCAGTTGAGCAGAGCTCACAGAGTATATTAACTTTGATTGGATAACGGTTGGTTGTACAGGTATAAAGGAATCGAGATAGATATAGACTTCCATATATCAAAATCATCAGTATCGAAAAAAAATTCGATTGAGCCATGTCCGCCCGTCCGTCCGTCCATCCGTCTGTCCGTTAACACGATAACTTGAGTAAATTTTGAGGTATCTTGATGAAATTTGGTACGTAGGTTCCTGGGCACTCATCTCAGATCGCTATTTAAAATGAACGATATCGGAGAATAACCATACCCACTTTTTCGATATCGAAAATTTCGAAAAATCGAAAAAGTGCGATAATTCCTTACCAAATACGGATAAAGCGATGAAACTTGGTAGGTAAGTTGAACTTATGACGCAGAATAGAAAACTAGTAAAACTTTGGACAACGGGCGTGGAACCGCCCACTTTTAAAAGAAGGTAATTTAGAAGTTTTGCAAGCTGTAATTTGGCAGTCGTTGAAGATATCAAGATGAAATTTGGCAGGAACGTTACACTTATTACTATATGCCTGTTTAATAAAAATTAGCAAAATCGGAGAACGACCACGCCCACTTTTTAAAATTTTTTTTTTTTTAAATTCAAATTTTAATATCTTTACAGTATATAAGTAAATTATGTCAACATTCAACTCTAGTAATGATATGGTGCAACAAAATACAAAAATAAAAGAAAATTTCAAAATGGGCGTGGCTCCGCCCTTTTTCATTTAATTTGTCTAGAATACTTTTAATGCCATAAGTCGGACGAAAAAGGGCGAAATCGGTTGAAGCCACGCCCAGTTTTTATACACAGTCGACCGTCTGTCCTTCCGCTAGGCCGTTAACACGATAACTTGAGCAAAAATCGATATATCTTTACTAAACTCAGTTGACGTACTTATCTGAACTCACTTTGTATTGGTGTAAAAAATGGCCGAAATCCGACTATGACCACGCCCACTTTTTCGATATCGAAAATTACGAAAAATGAAAAAAATGCCATAATTATATACCAAATACGAAAAAAGGGATGAAACATGATAATTGTATTGGTCTATTGACGCAAAATATAACTTTAGAAAAAAACTTAGTAAAATGGGTGTGACACCTACCATATTAAGTAGAAGAAAATGAAAAAGTTTTGCAGGGCGAAATCAAAAGCCCTTGGAATCTTGGAAGGAATACTGCTCGTGGTATTACATATATAAATAAATTAGCGGTACCCGACAGATGATGTTCTGGATCACCCTGGTCCACATTTTGGTCGATATCTCGAAAACGCCTTCACATATACAACTAAGGGCCACTCCCTTTTAAAACCCTCATTAATACCTTTAATTTGATACCCGTATCGTACAAACACATTCTAGAGTCACCCCTGGTCCACGTTTATGGCGATATCTCAAAAGGCGTCCACATATAGAACTAAGGCCCACTCCTTTTTAAAATACTCATTAACACCTTTCATTTGATACCCATATCGTACAAACAAATTCTAGAGTCACCCCTGGTTCACCTTTATGGCGATATCTCAAAAAGGCGTCCACCTATAGAACTAAGGCCCACTCCCGTTTAAAACACTTATTAACACCTTTCGTTTGATACCCATATCGTACAAACGCACTCTAGAGTCAACCCTGGTCCACTTTTATAACGATATTCCGAAAAGGCGTCCACCTATAGAACTAAGGCCCACTCCCTTTTAAAATACTCATTAACACCTTTCATTTGATACCCATATCGTACAAACGCATTCTGGAGTCAACCCTGGTCCACTTTTATAACGATATTCCGAAAAGGCGTCCACCTATAGAACTAAGGCCCACTCCTTTTTAAAATACTCATTAACACCCTTCATTTGATACCCATATCGTACAAACAAATTCTAGAGTCACCACTGGTCCACCTTTATGGCGATATTTCGAAAAGGCGTCCACCTATAAAACTAAGGCGCACGCCCTTTTAAAATACTCATTAACACCTTTCATTTGATACCCGTTTCGTACAAACGCATTCTAGAGTCAACCCTGGTCCACTTTTATAACGATATTCCGAAAAGGCGTCCACCTATAGAACTAAGGCCCACTCCCTTTTAAAATACTCATTAACACCTTTCATTTGATACCCATATCGTACAAACGCATTCTAGAGTCAACACTGGTCCACTTTTATAACGATATTCCGAAAAGGCGTCCTCCTATAGAACTAAGGCCCACTCCCTTTTAAAATATTCATTAACACCTTTCATTTGATACCCATATCGTACAAACGCATTCTAGAGTCAACCCTGGTCCACTTTTATAACGATATTCCGAAAAGGCGTCCACCTATAGAACTAAGGCCCTCTCCCTTTTAAAATACTCATTAACACCTTTCATTTGGTACCCATATAATACAAACGCATTCTAGAGTCAACCCTGGTCCACTTTTATAACGATATTCCGAAAAGGCGTCCACCTATAGAACTAAGGCCCACTCCCTTTCAAAATACTCATTAACACTTTTCATTTGGTACCCATATAGTACAAACAAATTCTAGAGTCACCCCTGGTCCACCTTTATGGCGATATTTCGAAAAGGCGTCCACCTATAGAACTAAGGACCACGCCCTTTTAAAATACTCATTAACACCTTTCATTTGATACCCATATCGTACAAACAAATTCTAGAGTCACCCTTGGTCCACTTTTATAACGATATTCCGAAAAGGCGTCCACCTATAGAACTAAGGCCCACTCCCTTTCAAAATACTCATTAACACCTTTCATTTGATACCCATATAGTACAAACAAATTCTAGAGTCACCCCTGGTCCACGTTTATGGCGACATCTCGAAAAGGCGTCCACCTATAGAACTTAGGCCCACTCCCTTTTAAAATTATGATTAACACATTTGATACCCATATCGTACAAACAAATTCTAGAGTCAGGTCTGGTCCACCTTTATGGCGATATCCCTAAATGGCGTCCATCTATGGAACTATTGTCCACTTCCTCTTAAAATACTCTTTAATACCTTCCATTTGATACACATGTCATACAAACACATTCCAGGGTTACCCTAGGTTCTTTTTACAACATGGTGATTTTCCCTTACTTTGTGTCCAGAGCTCTCAACTGAGTATGTAATGTTCGGTTACACCCGAACTTAGCCTTCCTTACTTGTTTTTTTTTTTTCGTTTTGCCAAGTTAATGCCAGATAATTGGTGAAGAATGCACTCAACTTTTGAAAAATACTATTCCGTTAAAAATTTTAAATATTTCGTTAAAGTTCTCAAACAAAAGTTCTATTCTTTTGGTATGTTTTTAATGAGATTTAGTCTATCTATCCCTATATATATAAAGATGGATGTATGTTTGTACGCAGCTTATGGACTCCGAAACCACTACCCAGAATTGTTCAAATTTGCAGGGTCGTTTCATGGCAAACTGAAAAGAGTTCCTGCAAACTTGCTTCCCGGAAGGTGGACCAGGGACCGATCTATTCGAACAAATTCTATTAACTGTTCGACTTGACTGAAATTTTGTATATAGGTAGCCCTTTGCCTCAATTAGTATTTACTACAATCTCTTTTCCGGGAAATGGACCAGAGCGGTCTGTGCGGGGAACGCTGGTTTTATTTAGCTTGACTCTGTGTAGCGGCTGGCCGATACACGGTGGGGTATTTAATCAATCTAGCTGGCCAAAACTAAAACAGCAGTTATTTTTGTTAAAAAAGTAGTTTTCTCGCTTCATTGTTATGAAAGGAAATATTTGACAGTAAACTCACGATGTTCCGCGCAGAATTACTATGGATCGAGCCCCCGGTTTCGGAGGGACCGGGTAATTTTTAGGCATTACATGAGATATCTATGTCAATATGGGTACCAAACGAAAGGTATTATACTCCGCATTTCTATTGATACTTTTAAGTAGGGTCGCCACTCACCGTCTTTTTCATATTTCTTTGTATATCCACTACCATCTCGGAAACGGCTTAACCGATTGGAATCAATTTTGGTACATCGATATAGTATTACATTTTACGACTTTTCCCCTAGGTGTTGCCACTGAGGATGTTTTCACAAGGTTGACACCTTTTGACAATAGGGGTATCAGTCTCTTACAAAATTGATCACCAATCATAAAATCGTGAGTATGCGGAAACGTTTTTGTTATTAAACTTTGAAACAAGCACAATCTTATTTATTGCCAAAAAATTACTGACATGATATGCAATGAAAAAAAGATAAATAGTAAAAACGTATATAAAGTATTACAAGTAGAATAAATCAGTTAAAACTTACGGTATAAAAAATCTAACATATTAATGAAAAACACATTTACCTGTCCTAAAAGAAACCGTAACTAAATTTGATTAAGGCTAAACAAGTGAACAAGTATTTAGGTTAGAAGGGTAGAAGAAGGTAGAAGGGCTTTTTAATCCAAAAATACATCGAACTGCACACAACTTTTATACAAGTTTAGATATGCGCGGTTAGCTCCGTTGATGTTGCAGACGGATTTTGGGGTACGTATACTATTCAGTGGACATCTAGGAACGCCAGGGAGTTTATTAAAAATAAAAAAAAAGGAATATTTTGAAAAATCGATTTTTGGCCAGCCTTATTGGTCAAATACCCCACCGTGCGTTGTTCACGAAATTTATAATTAAAATTAAAGTAACTTCCCGATAAGCTACAAGCTTGAAACTTGGAATATAGTTAAGAACCCGATCACAATGCAATAATAAGAAGAAAAAATTCCGATAGGTGGCGCAAGGATCGAGATATTAAAAAAAATCGTATTTGTGGTCCGATTTGGCTCATATTTGGAACACATAATACATACAGTCCGGTAGAAATAACAACAAAATACTTTGGAATTTGAGGAACGACAAGCATATGTGGCGCCGAGTCAAATAAAGTCTTTGGAAGGATTATGTATTAAGGACTTAGATTGTAACAAATTGTCAAGAAAGAGTCCTTGTAATAATGAGTTACTAAATGAATTAAATAGAATGAGAAGTAATAGGCAATTAAATAAAGACTAAAAACTTGAAAATAAAATAATTTAAAACAAGTAAGGACAGGACTGTCTTCGGCTATGCCGAAGTCTTCATACCTTTCATGAATGGGGCTGTACAATAGTCTTATCCCGTTCATAATCTCCAAATAATCGATGATTTTTACAGGAAATCTTCTGTGATATATTGTAATATATATCACCAAGTTTCACGTTTTTATATATGAAACTAAGGGAGAAATGGCCAAAAATCTTTCTATCTGAACGATCGGTTGTATGGGATAGGTATATACTATATACATATAGCTCCGATCAAAGTGATTTTTTCAGGAAATCTTCTAAGATATATTAGAATAAATATCCCCAAGTTTAACGTTTTTATATTGGAAATTAAGGGAGAAATGGCTAAAAATCTTTCTATCTGAACGATCGTTTGTATGGGATATATACTATATATACCTCCGACCGAAATGATTTTACAGGAAATCTTCTATGATATATTGCAATATATTACCAAGTTTCACGTTTTTATATTGGAAACTAAGGAAGAAATTGCCAAAAATCTTTCTATCTGAACGATCGGTTGTATGGGATATATACTATATATAGCTCCGATCAAAGTGATTTTTTCAGAAAATATTCTAAGATATATTAAAATATATATCACCGAGTTTCACGTTTATACTTTCTAAATTGCAACAGAAATTACCAAAATCGTCTTATCTGAACGATCGGTTGTATGGGAGATATATGTTATAGTGGTCCGATCCTATCGTATCCGACAAAAGTCTAACATAATACAAAAATACATCCTTGTGCCAAATTTTATTGAGATATCTCAAAATTTGAGGGACTAGTTTGCGTTCATACAGACAGACGGACAGACAGACAAATGGAGAGTCTATCTTCTATATTTCTCAACGTTACAAACATCGGACCAAATTTCATATACCATTTAATGTTCATGAAAGGTATAAAAATGTTAAGTTAAAGGGTTTTCTTGGAAACAAAATTTACATTAAGTAATAATAATACTAAAAGCTAGAAAATAATTACGTAGGTCCTAGGTAGTGGTCATCACACTCATCATTAATCTAGGGCGTTGACAGAAAATTAAATAAAAGCGTTGGGCGCGTGAAATTTCTAAAAATGTGAAGCGTAGCATAACCTGATTAAGGTTCAGTTGGTCTTATTTATGACTATCAATATAAATTTGACGCGACTGATGAGGAGTGTAATGGCTAGTACCTAGGACCTACCTAATTATTTTCTAGCTTTTAGTATTTTAATGTACTTATATTTAATTTTTAATGTCACCCATTTTATTATACCATGCATTTCTGACAGATGGTAAATGTCACCTGCTGGCGGAAATGAAGCCAACTTCGCTTTTGCGCTGGGGCTTTCTTCTTCCGGTGACAGCGAAACCCAGAGGTTGTTCAAATAAAAATAAAGCAAAAGAAGTAAATCAAATCGTTTTAAATTAAAAGAAACAAATTGTAGTATTATTATTACTTATTGTATATATTGTTTTCTATAAAACCATTTAATTAAAAAATTTGTTTAAATTATTTTATTTTGGATCACCCCAATGTAGTTTATGCACTCTATATGGAATTAATCATATGGCTCGATCGTTAAGTGTTTCTGGAAAGCATTAAATACAAATAAAATGAATATTAAAGAAAATTATGGCGACAAAGTATTGTACGTGAGGAAATTTGTTAAAACTAATCTATGTAAATATGAGTTTGGGAAATGTAAAATAAATACTTTAATCATATTAATATAAACGGTTTAGAACTTTAACGATCACCAGTTATCGCAGGAAATGCACTTTTTGCTGAATATGCCGATAATGAAGTGACAAATAAGTAAAAAAAATGTGGGAAATGGAATCATAGCATTTCAGTACAACTTCATTCACATGCCCATGAGGCTTTCTTATCATTTCGTATTATAATTCCACAAAAACAATGCTGTAGGTCTTACTGCAACAGTTGGCGCTTGCGCAAATTCACATTTCATACAATTCAACATTCTTGATATATGCGGATAAACACAATTACGATAATAAGTTTAAATTAACGGAAAATTGTGTATGCATGTGTATGTTTGAGGGGAGATGCAGGAAGAGAGTACTAAATGGCTAGTAAGCAAAAAAAAAAAAAAAAATAACAAAAACAAACAACACTGGAGGAAATGAGTTGAAAGGCGTTTCGACCAAATAGTGAGGACCTGCCTGAATGTGACTGTGACTCCTCCTACTAGCACGCCGCTTCTCGCCTGACATCCTCTTTCACAATATACACATTATTTTGTTGCAAGTTAGCGCATGTTGCACGTCTCACATTAAATTGCGCTAAACTGCTGGTGCCACAAACGTGTTGCAAGCAATTTACAGCAATGTTGCATTCATTATTGTTGTTTTTGTTGTTACAATTGTTAAACAACCTTAACAGTGGTAGCTATTGAAGCAGGAGCAGCAGCTGTTGCACGCTCACTTACCAATTTATGTTCGATGGCTAACTCTGACAGATCTGGCTGTCTGAGTGATAACTTTTGCTTCAAATGGGAGCAACTGTTGCCATAATATACAATTTGTATATTGACTATGGCTGGTTGCAATGCTAAATTGTTTTTGTGTTGAAAAATTACGCGTCGTCGATCTAATTTGGTTCAGGTGTTTTTCATGATTACCTACAAACATTACACTCGCCTTGTTGTTATTGTTGTTTTTGCTAAAGTATTTGGAATACATATAATGGCGCATGAATTTAATGTCCACAGTTTGGTTTGAATTTGATCTGCTCGTGCGTCGCTTACTTCTCGGTAACTGCAGTCACCTCAGAGTGTGGCATGATACCTTCACTACAAAAAAAAAAAAAAAAAAAAAAAAAAAACAAAAAAAAAATTAAATAAGTGGCAGCAAAAATCCTCATCGCCATCTGAGTGATTGAATAGTTGTAGAATACCTTGTGTTTTACCTTATGCTCTGCTTTTGCGTGGGGAAGAGTTAAATTCGACCCTATAATTTGAAAATAAATTCATAGCGACTGCAATATGTTGCACACACCTAATTGTTTTGACAAAAAAAATATATAAAAAAAGAAAAGTTAAAGTCACAATTGATTTTGGGGAGCAATTTTAGAATATTTTTGATATTTTATTTTATTATTTAGGAAATTGTGTGCGAAGAAAAATTTTCTAAGCGGGCTCGCCCCTCGGCAGTGTTTGGCAAGCACTCAGAGGGTATTTCTGCCATGAAAAGCTCTCAGTGAAAACTCATCTGCTTTGCAGATGCCGTTCGGCGTCGGCATAAAACAAGTAAGTCCCATCCGCCAATTTGTAGGAAAAATCAAGAGGAGCACGACGCAAATTAGAAGAGGAGCTCGGCCTAAGATCTCTTCGGAGATTATCGCACCTTACATTTATTTTGTTTTATTTAGGCAGTTGTTTAAATGCAGGTAAATTTCAAGGTGACGACTGTAAGAAACTGGGGGTACAAAGATCCAAGCTAAGTTCTGAGAGTGGAAATGAGGGCAGGGGTGGAAGTGAGAGCGGGAGTGAAATTTGAGGAGAGAGGGAGTGAGAGTGGGACTGGAATGAGAGTTGGAACAGAAGTGGGAGTGAAAGTGGGAGAAAGAGTTGGAGTGAGAGTTGGAGTAGGATTTGGAGTGAGAGTAGACAACAATAACGAGAAGAAAAATGGAGGATAAATTAGACGAGAATAGTATAGAGGGAGAAAACAGGAAGCGTTGCTTTTCTCTTCTTGAATGTAGGCAAACCCATCTTCGGACAGGACAAAGTCCGCCAGGTACACTAGTAATCACTATTTTTGATTATTTTTTCGATCAATTGGTTGGTTCGATTTTTTTTTTTTTTTGCACTAAAATCTGATTAAATTATATCGGGACTGTTTTCAGCTGCATTTAGTGACTATTTCGAAATCATAATAAGGTTAGTTTCGATATTGCTTTCGGGATAATTTTAAGATCTCTCGAAATTATCCCTAATTAAAAAATAGTCTAGAAAAACGATCTACAAATGATACCGAACAAGCTCATAATTTGAGTCAGAGAAAATTTCAATATGATTCCAAAAACAATACCAATTCAAAAGTTATCCAGAAGTCATAAAATGTAAGCAATCTCGAATTCATGATGACTTGATCCCGAAAAAATCTCGCAATGATCCTAAGAAGATCACGAAATCAGAAATAGCCTGAAATCAGTCTTAAGTAATTTGCAAATAATGTTCAATGAAAACCTGAAACTATCCCGAAATGGTCCTGAGGTGACTACAAAATAGTAGCGAAATGATTTGGAAAACATTTCCAAAACGATTTCGAAAACCATCTTCGAAAAAATCCTAAGTGGTCAAAAAAAAAAACAGTCGAAATGGTTTGGTATTGATCCCGATAATAATCTCGAAATGGTCCATATTGGTTAAAAAATGATTTTGAAATAGTAACTACGTTAGTCTGAAATAGTTAAAATTTATCTAGTCTGAAAAAGTTCCAATATGGATACTGAAAACAATGCTAAAGTACTCCCGGAGTAGTCGCAAAATCATATCGAAATTTTTGAAATTATTTTGAAAACCATCTTAAGGTGATACAAAATAATTTCGAATTGATGCAAAGAACTGTTTCTAAAATTAACATAAACTGATCCCAAAGACAATATGGAAAGGATCATAAATGTAAACGTAAATTAGCCCAAAATGGTCACGAAATTAGTTCCACGAAACCAATTATGAAGTAATCTCAAAAAGTTGCGAAATTTTCTCGAAAACAATCCTGAAATGGTCCTAAATTGATCCTGAAATATGCCTAAAATGGTTCCGAAATAAGTCTGAAATAGTTTTTAAAATATCTCCAGAAACTATGCCGAAAGCATCCTAAGGCTATCTGGAAATAGTAGCGAGGTGATCTCGAAAACCATTCCAAAAGAAGTAGTTTAAAAATGGTTTGGAATTGAACCTGAAAATAATTCCTAAACAGTTCTGAAATAATCGCGAATGGATCCCGAAATAACCCCAAGATTAATCTGATATAATATCATAACGATTTCGAAAACTTTACCGAAATTATCCTGAGAAGTCCCGAAACAGTCGCAAAATGATTTCTAAATGATCTTAAAAATCATCTCTGAATGATTACGAAATAGTGCTGTAGTGCCGAAAAAATACGAAAAGGATTTCGAAAAAAAAACCAAAATTATGTCGAAAACACTAACAAACTGTCGAAATTGTGGTGAAGTGATCCGAAAAAAACAAATCCAGAAATGAACCAGAAATGGTTTTAAAATAATCCCAAACAATCTAAAAATGATTCTGATTTATACATGAATTTATCCCGAAAAGAATATCGAAATGGTCCTAAAATTATCCCGAAATAAATGGCCCCAAAACTTATCTGAATTAAATTCAAATTGATCCCGAAATGTTCGACATTTTTTCAATAGCGAAATTATCTTGAAAAATCACCTGGAACAATTTTCAAAAGGGTCTGGAAGTATCCCGAAAAAGTCCAGAACTGAAATGGTTTGGAATCAATACTGAAAATATCCTAAAACAATCACGAATTGAGCCCGAAATTGTCCTGACTGGATCTCGATTAGGCTCGAAATGAGCAAAGTTGTATAAAAAGAAATAATGCTGTAGCTATCCCGAAATAAGGCATAAGTGGTCCTAGAAGCGTTCCTGAGGTGATCCTGAAATGATCTCGAAATATTTCCTAAAATAGTTTCTAGTGATAGCATTCCGACGAATTTATTCGAGAAAGTAATACTACTATGGCTGATTATGAAAAAAATCGGAAAAACTAAAAGCAAGTAGGACTATAGAGAGACGAGTAGGGGAAGTACAGAAAGACGAAAATAGCAGAAGAAAGAGAGGGATAGAAAACTGCTAAACTCGTTTGCAAGGAAACGGATCGATGAATCAACGGTAGGTGTCCCAATCTGCTTAGGAGAAATCAAATGGGGACTGGAGTTGCACACGGTCCATCAACAAGTAAAGGCGTGTAAAGAAGCGTGGAGCTGCAAAATTTCTGAGATCATGTGCCAATCCTACGATATCAAATTCATAAAGTTAAAAAAAAATAAATGTAAGGCGCGATAACCTCCTAAGAGATTTTAGGCCGAGCCTCTCTTCCAATATGCGTCGTGCCCCTTTTAATTTTACCTACATATTGGCGGCGCAAGGCAGATGTGTTTTCACTGAGAGGTTTTTAATGGCAGAAATACACTCGGAGTGCTTGCCAAACACTGCCGAGGGGCGACCCCGCTTAAAAACAATTTCTTCTAATTGAAAAACCTTGTTTCTAAAATTTTGATGTTGCTTTGCCCGCGACGTGTGCCCAGGATCTTCTTATAAAGTTGCTCATACCTATAAAGCGTCAAGACTTAAACCTCATAATGGGCATACTAAAGGGGCACTGTATTCTGGCGTCACATGCTTTTAATTAGGTCTCGTCAATCACAGCAGCTGTAGGAAGTGCGGGCTGCGGAAACGCTTAAGCACGTGTTGTGTTCGTATACTGCGCTCGCGGGCTTAAAGCTTCAGCAGATCGTGAAGCAGCTATTGAGCTAAGTCCTAGAAAACTTCTAGTATTTGAGACGAGTATACAATTATTTTAAAACATGAGTCTTGATACCTGATTTGGGTTTCTGTTTGGTCGTCAAGTCTATTGACACATTAAGTCTATGTGAGGTCTTTAAGGACCAGCCAGTTCAACCTAACCTGAGCTTATCTGCAGTGCCAGCTGGCACCAAAATAAATGTTATACCAACTTAGAACGCTTTAAGTTAAAATATTAAATATTGTTTTAAACGTTACACAGTTTACGGCATTACGTTACGCATTGCCACCAACGCATGCGCAACGTACCGACACTCTCGAACTATTATTGGCTGGCTCTTGAAATTTAAGAAAACTATGAAAGCAACACAAATACTTAATTTAAATACTTAAAACGGTTAAAATGCTTTAAATAAATATAATAAAAATTTTATTTTCGCTAAATAGCAACTGTCATAAATCGTAAAAATCACTTAAGCGAAAATTGATTCTTAAAGTACTACAAAAGTTTTTAATGGCGCGTGCTGACAGTTCAATATCGTACAACAGCTGTTGACACACGTTTCATGAAGAGCACTGTTAACAACTTGTGTATCTCAGAAATTATCGGCACTCATGCGCAATAGATAAACGAAATGTACTGAGAAATCATAAAATTTGTTGATAAGAAAATTTGCTTTACCTTTCTTATTTATTTCCAGCATTGATAAAATTTGGGTTTTTTCGACTTTGTGTAGGGTAAATACCCTTTTTGGCTTTTTTTTAGCAATTATGTTTGCTTTTCCACTTTAATGGACTTAAAAAAATTTATATCGATTTTGAGCCGATTTCTTAGAATTTTCGTGCGTATAAACAAATCACAGGGGTGAACTTTTAAGCTCGAGAAACATTCTAGTATATTCCAAACTGACGTGAATGTCCAGCGCCATTTCGTCAATTCTCCCCACCTTTCTTGCCACGTAACTAATTTTTGTGAACTTGCGCTTTTCGTGGCATCTTCAGATGGTCGGCCGATTCCAATGCAATACAAATTTCACTTGACAGTAGATCTGCTGGGTCTTTTCGAGATAAAACGAGGATCGCGTCATCTCACACCGTCCGACAAGCACATGCTATTCGTATAGCAGTAGTACGGTAGGCTGCTAGTTGTTGTTGTTGTTGTTGTAGCGATTGTTGCGCTTTGCGATTGTTGCACTACCCGAAGGCCTTGGGGAGTGTTATCGATGTTGATGCTTCTTTGCCGGATGCAGATCCGGTAAGTTTCGGTACCAAGCCCGACCATCTCAGGAACGATTTGTTATGACCACATACGAACTTCTAGGCTATCCCGCCCTCCCAACTTCTAGATCCATGATAATTTCGGGGTCGCCAGAGCCTCGGCTTTTAATGTAACAGGATTCGCCACGGATTGGTGAGGTTGACAATTGGGTTTGGGGAAGCTATATATTGCGCTGGAAACCCCTTTGAAAGGGTTGCGCTACACAACCCCTTGAATCTATTTGGTATTTTAGTCGCCTCTTATGACAGGCATACCTACAGGCTGCTAGTATCTCGTTTTGGTGGATCCGAAGAGTAGCTTCACCTTGGCCGCTGATGTTGGGCATTATTCGCGTTAGGGCTCCACTAACTCTGGAGACTTTCCCCCCACTGCCCTAAAGTGCTCCTTAAAAGTTAGTTTTGAGTCAATGTTTACTCCTAGATAGTTCAAGAAGGCTTTGACTTTATTTTATAATCTCCTGTGGTTAGGATATCCACAGATTTGAGCTCACCAACAACTTCTGTCTTAATGCTAGCCATTTCAGCCTCACGTCAGCCATTCCTCTCTTCTTCCCACAGCGTCATTACATAAAGCATGGAGCTGATTCAGCTTCTTCGCCACTGCTACTACGACAATGTCATCTGCATAGTCGCCATTTTGCGTGCCTCTGGGAAGGTCGATTTGTTGCACATCGTCATAAATCACATTCCATAGCATTGGCCCTTGAACAGATCCCTGAGGGACACCGCCGTTGATGTTGTGCTTTCTTGGTCCCTCGTCCGTATCAAAGAAGAGTACTCTGCCTCTAAAATAGCGACCAATTATTCTGAGCAGGTAAGCAGGTGTGCCAAAGTTTTGTGGCACTATCAGTATTTGCATCCAGTTCGCGGTGTTAAAAAAATGTCTTATATTCAAAGTAATCAGTGCATAACTTCCTTTTATTTTGACCTCCGGTTAATTCTTCACTGGCTTTACTGACAGCTGTTTGTATTGCATCTATCGTGTATCTTGATTTTCGATATCCAAACTTACTTTTTGACAATAATAATACGCTCGCCAATCTTTTCTGTCGAATTCAACATACAAAGTGGCCAGTATGAGGATGTCTGGCCTGGCATCTTACCAGGTTCCAACAAAATAACCAGTCTTTGACGTTTCATGAGGAGGGAGAAACGTCTTCTTGAATACAGGCGTTGAAGAGATCCGTAAATACTGAGGCTATATTTGGCATTCCATCGGGTTCCGAAGACTTATTATCTTCAACTCTATAAGCTGCATCCGGTACCTCTTGATCTGTTATTCGTGAGATTTCCACATCTTCGAGGTGTTTCGACGACTCTTCTCATTACTATTGGGAATGTAAGTTGCTCTGATTTCTACCCTTTAACTTTAGGCATCGCCATTCTGTAAGAATCAAGATCGGTAATCACCAATAGTTCCCCGAAGCACGCTTTCTTTGCTATTTTTTATAGCATTTTTTAGCGCTGTTCTTTGGGCTTTGTAGGTACTGTCTGGCTCATCATATCGTGGTGATGGGCGTTGTCTCTGTGCTCTTCTCCGTGATTTGTGGCATTTTCTACGTTCCCTCGCTATTTCGTCGTTTCACAAGTATACAAGAGTCCAATTTCCTTTGACGCGGCTTCTGGGCATTGAATCATTACAGACCTAGAAGGAGCGGGAAGCATACATAGGTCTTTGAAAACTCCTAGTATTTACCAATAGGACGGAGTTGTTTTATTACATAGGTTTAGACGTTGAGAAAACTTCTGGTAACTCTCCGGATTCTTTCGGTCAGTTCAGCCTAACCTTAGACCATAACCCACATTCGCGGTATTTACATCAAAAAAAAAAAAAAAAATAGCAAACGATTTTTCAGGTGTTTTCGCTTGTATTAAGATCCTCTTCCAATATCCTCTTCTCTCCTTCCGTCTCTTTCTAATATGTCTTTCCGATTTGCTTTCCTTTACCTTTTTCACTTCGTTACATTCTTCTTTTATATTCCGCTATTCTTCTCGTCTCTTCTTTATTTCCGCGTTCAAGCCATTTTTTCTCTTCTTTTTGTACTTGTGGTACTACCGATCCTTTTCTTCTCTTCTCTTTCCCCTCTTACCCTCTACACTTCCACCACAATCCTCTCCTCCGCTTTCGCTTTCCATCCCCCTCCACCGCTTTGCTTTATTTTTTTCATTTCCTCTTCTACTTCGCGCTATTCTTTCCTGAAACGTTCTCATCCTTCTATTCCTTTACATTGCCTTTCCCTTTCCTTTCTTCATCTCCATCTCCTTCTCGTTACTCTGCACGCTTTTACATGATTTGCCAGGTGGTATCCAAAAATCATTGATAGGTTAAGTAATCGAGTGGGCTCTATTCTTATGCAATTTTTTTGCTGGGTTATCTGAACACAGTGACTAGGTGGGCAGAGTCATGTATACAGGCTACTAACACTTGCAAACGGATGTCGTTTCTTTTTATGAAAATATATAAGATCCCTTAATTCAGGCCCTCCTCGATTGGGTGATTACAACTGCTACTTTCCGATGGGGTTAAGTCTATCGCGAGTATACAGGAAGCTTTTATGAAAATTCAATATAGACATGGGGCTAGGAAGGCATAAGTCGCCTATACAACTGCAACAATCACTGGAATGCAGCTGACTATACGCTATAATAGGAGGTGTCGTGGCATATAACCACGTCCCACGTATATGGAAAATATCTAAAGTGGTATTTATTCCCAAGGCAGGCAAAGCGTGCCACGCGAAGCCTAAGGACTTCAGACCCATAATTCTATCTTCGTTTCAACTAAAGGTGATGGAGAGACTGATCGAAACATATATCAGGGAGGCAGTGAATGATCAACTCTCTGAAGCACAATACGCCAATATGAAGGGTAAATCAACGGAAACGGCGTTGCACGAAATTACATCGTACATAGAGAGATCGTTCATCTTCGAGGAATACTGCCTGGCAGCCTTCCTAGACATAGAAGGAGCGTTCAATAACATCAAACCCAACCCAATTATTAAGGTACTGACTGATCTGGGCATCGAATCTCAGTTGGTGCGTTTTGTGCACCAATTTTTGCTATGCAGGGTAGTACAGGCAGAACTTGCAGGGGTATCGGTGAGCAGGTTCGTCAGTAGGAGAACTCCCCTCTGCTGTGGGTCTTGGCGGTGAATCAGCTGCTAAGGGACATGGAGGAGCAGAGGGGCTGTAAAGTTATAGCATATGCTGACGGCCTTGCCTTGGTGATAAGTGGGAAGTTTCCACAAATTCTCTGCGATATGATGCAGGTGGAATTAAGAAGGGTCAAAACATGGGCCGTTGATAATGGTCTTGGTGTAAACCCAAATTAAACGGAGCTCGTGCTCTTTACGAGGAGGTATAAGATACCACCTCTCTCAACTCCAGTTCTGACAAACACAGTGCTTAAGTTAAGTGAGTCCGCCAACTATCTAGGGTTCCCACATGATAAGTAATTGAACTGGACACAAAACACCACGGAACATGTCCGTAAGGCCACGGTTGCCCTCTACACATGTAAAGGGGCAATTGGGCGGAAATGGGGTATGTCCCCTATAATAGTGCATTGGATATACACGGCCATAGTTAGGCCAATATTTCTATACGGGGTGGCGGTATGGTGAATAAATCCTCGACGGTTCTTGCTCTTCAAAAGGTGCAAAATCTGCATTACTATGCATAAGCGGAGCCATCCGTACAAAGCCAACGGAGGCTATGAATGTAATACTGAACCTACAACCCATAGATATAGTAGGCGTAAAATATGCAGCTTGTGCAGCTATTAGGCTGAGGAAACTGTACACATAGTCTCACTGCAACCATACTGAAATTCTCGAGAGATTCTGCATACCAGAATGGACAGACTTCTGCAAACCACATAACAACTTTAACAAGGGACACGAGACATTAATCCCTGTGAGGAAACAGTGGGTGAATGACCCTGATTGGCTGTGGACTGCCTTAGGCAGAAGGCAGTCTCTCAGAAGCATATTTTTATTTTCTCAGACAGTCAAGCAGCACTGAAAGTCCTTGACTCTGTCACAACTAATTCTGAAACTTTCGCCATCCTGGAAGAGGTTGGGCATGCCGCTCTCCACCTGCAAGCTCAAGATAAAGGAGGCTCTACTGATGGAAGCGGGAGCCAGGTGGAAGCATCATGATAGATATCACACGGCAAAACTCACATGGCCGGAATGAAATGAGAAGAGATCGCGAGAGCTTCTCACCCTCCGTAAGAGGGATCTTTCCTTAGTTTTAGGTCTTCTCACTGGTCACGTTTGTATTGGACCGCATGCGGAAAGGATTGGCGCTCCCTTTAATGATTTTTGTAGAAGCTGCAGCAACGAAGAGGAGCCTGAAAGTATTAGGCATCTACTCTGTGAATGCTAGCGCTCGGTAGAAGAAGGCAATGTTTTATGGGCAAGATGTTTCTCCTAGATCTGACTGATATAGCTGGGGTCAATACACGACGCTTAGTTAGCTTCACAAACTCAACGAAGTGGTTTGATTAGGAGAGTAGGAACAAATCCGTGTGGTTTCACAATGGGCCTATAAAGGCCTAAGTGTGCCGCTCCGATGTGGATGGCAGCCACTTGAACCTAACCTAACCATAAGTCGCCTTGCACTGTTCTATACTACCAAAGGAGCGAGTTTATTAGCTGACGAATCACTGTTTTGTCTTCCAAACCGAAAGCGCTATCACTAAAGATACGGTTACCATTTAACCAGAACTACTACAACCATAATCTTAAACTTATATACAATTAGCAATAAAAGTTCTAATATTGAACACTAATGCGATCTAGGGAATTCATGGCGTTGCTTTCGATCGGAGTTCCAGGGCTGAGCAATAAACAGGAATGCCCCGAACCAAATGCGTATTTATGAACCGGTTGGATTCCTTCTGGATGTGTGTATAACAGGACACTGCCTAATGGGAGTCGAGTTTCAATATACTTCCTGGTACTGCTGTATGGAGCATAAGGAGGTGAAGTTGTAGCTTCATGTAATTCAAGTGACCTTCTCTCCCCGGTGTCTGTACCAGCCAACCCAAGTCAACATAGATTTTCTTCATTTCCTTTCAGGTATCAATGGAAATGTTGTCTTCTTAAGTTCTAACATTAACATTCGTTTCTTTGTGGGTATATCAAAAGACCTCCCTCGTAAAAATTTACAAAGATAAGATAGTTTTATAATCGATTTCGGGTGATTACGTCTTTATTTATATATTTATGTATACTCTTTACCTTATCAGTTCAAGATTGTCCAATTGTACGACGATTAGTTGGGTACCATAAAGCATTTTTATCTCGAATATGTCCCTTTGTTTTTCTCAACGTCTTCACCTCAGAAAGGAATTGCTCTCTTACCTGAACTTCACCCTATTTTTTCTCAGAAAAAAATATTAATATTTTGGCTATTATTTGCTAACATATACATATTAGAGTGGTTCAAAAAAGTGCACTATTTGGAAATTCGCAAACGTTACCGTTTTGTCAAAAAATATAGTTATACTCCTCGCTGGAAATATACTATTATGGAGTATGCTAACTGCTCCTTCTTTGGCATAGACTCAACGTTTAGGCATTGCAAGAGACCGAAAGCCAATAATATTGGCTTTTGTTCAAACTTTTTTCTAGATCTACTAAAACCATTCATCAGCTACATCTCAAGAGAGCTATCTCCAAAATTACGGTTTTAAAGGTATTCATTCTACTGGGCTCTTTAAACCAAGGCTAACCAATCCATACGGACCGAGAAGAGACCTCGTAACGTTCTAAATGTTTTCTGAGTACCTACTCCTATTATTATTAAATCTTAAGCTAAATTAAGAAGGAAATTTTTTTTTTTTAATAACAAATTTCTTCAACCCAAGGTGAGAGGATTTAAGACCAATCAACCACTATTTTCACCTTTACGGTATAAAAAAAAAGAACCTTTCATGAGTGGCTGAATATAATACAATAATAATCTCAAGAGCAGCTTATCCTTAATTATGAATTGTACAACAACAATACATTTCACATTTTTAATAAAGAAAAGAAAAAAATTTCGCTTCGCTGGCACGCTAAAGATCAGCTGCCTCATGATGGGAAATGTAATAAAAGGTACGTAGTTATTATTGCAAACATTTATGTAATAAAACACTTCAACGATATTTTATGTTTAATTACAATATGTAGGTATGTACATGTGTATGTATTCACTTTTTGTAAGCAAACATCTTGATCTACTTTTAGATATGATGTTGGTAATGAAAGTAGTACTGAAAAAAAATTTTGACTGAAAATTTGATCGATAACGCAAGTCAAATATAAAAAAGATGAGCTGAAGGATCATGAATACGCGGTAGCATTTTCTTATATTAAGACACACTTTTGTATAGGAATTACCCTTGAAATTATGATTGACGACTCATTTAAGATGGGGTGGCTCAAGTTGAATGCTCTACAGTGAGCAAAAATGTTGCTTCATTTGAAAAATCTACCAGACCCTAATAGCGCTGCTCGCAAAACAGGGACCCACGTGAAGTTTTCAAAATCTAAGGAAAAGCGAATCCGATTTTTAAATAGGAATATCCTTGGTCCTCAGTAACCTGAGACCCTCGGTATGACAAGCTTGCATACTAACTCTATGCTAAGACAGCTTATTCCTGTTGAGTGAGAGTGAGAGTTGGAGTGGTACTACGATTGAGAGTGGTAGTTGGAGTGGGAGTGGACGCGAGAGTGGGAGCAATAGTGAAAGTGAAATTGGGAAAGTAAATGGTATTTTGAATGAGAGTGGTAGTTGGAATTGAAGTGTGATTGAGATGGAGAGGGATATGTAGAATAGAAGGAAATGGAGATAAAAGAAATAAAAAGGAAGCGGAAATGGAAGGAAAAGTAGTGAAACATGGCACAGAGAGTGATAGGGGAAAGGAAAGCCATGTTTTTAAGGTAGGGAAATAAATTTTCGAGCAGGGCAACGTCTTCTGGTTACGCTTGTCTACTTTAAAGTGATGCTGCTTTCTGATGTAATTTTGTTTAGCTCATAACTCAACTCCTCAAAAAGAATCTGTCAAAATGCTTTTGCTTGGAAGGACACGCTTAATGAAGATGTGCAATTTTGAGCAAACCTTGTTAATAGAGGTCATGAATAGGATTTCATCGAAGGCTGAAGTATCACTCAGTCAATAAACGGTCAATTAAAGGTATTTAAATCAAAATCCTCCGATGAATAAAACATGATAAACTCTGGTGTGCGACCGCTGTGCTATAGTGGAAGAGCCGTCCGAATATATTTCTGCATTGAAAGCTTCTCAGAGTAAAGCGGTTAGGTTTCGCAAATTTGTAGAAAATAATAAAGACAAAGGACAACACAAATTGTAATATCACGTATGAATATCTTTTCATATTATTATTACTATTCCTTGCCCGGTATACACTGGCTCCAGAACATTCTAGTATAGCTGCGGAGACGATTTGTGCGACACATTGGTCCTTTAAATTTTAGCCGCCACCTACGACAAGCATCGTAGTAGTAGTAGTATGGAAACTGTGCAGTTGGGCAACAGTTGAATTGTAGTACCAATCATGATTCATTGCAACTATTGATCAAAAATACTTGAAAAACAGCTTAGCGGTAGTTAGGTCGTCTGTGTGGCTAATGAAAAGATGTTTTGATGCCATAAACCTCGCTTGAACGAATTGAATGCTATATCGAATATTTACTTCAACCTCGACCTGCGGGCCAGGGGTTAGAATATGCCTGCGATAGGTATACAGATCGCAAAATGCGATTTTAAAACCATTGCTCACGTAATCCATGGTGTATTATTCGAAAGGGAGCAATGTGAACGCGTGGTATCATTTGAGCGACCCTATCACGGTCATTAAAAACAGTACTTGCGAGGTGCAGGAAAAGCCAGACGTTATATGTATATGTTGTATCATTGATACTTGTTTACAGATCTCATCTCATATCCTTGGGTTCGGCCGCCTAGTAGGAAAATCGCAGAGACTGTGACTTATCTTAAATGCGATGTGAGCTCACTTTTGGCCATTCCCAATGGAGCTATGCGGTCACTTATCTGCTAAAGTTGACAATAAGGTATTCTCGGATGTTTTCAGGTATAATAATCTATTTTAGAATGAAAAGTTCCCACTTGAAGTAAGCTAAGGATATTGCTTTTGTTCGTTTGGAAGTACACAGTATGAGTATTAATTTGAAGCAGGTTTAAGATGGGGTCTAAAGCTGCCGTAGGGTAAGTGCGACAAGTTTCGGTGGCAGCAACGCACGCAGTGCACTTAACCTTCTGTGCACTCGTGAAACTGTAGTTCTTACTAAAAGGCTCCCACCACACTATAGAAACTTAGTCAACACTGATCGCAACACTGTATCTTACAGCCATAACACCACTTTTGGACTGAGATCCCAAAACTTACCGACTGTCCGTCGAATTCAGGCATAAGAGGTGATGTGGGCTTTTCGTACACACTCTTCGATGCATGCTTTTTAGTTGAAGATACTTGGTACTATTTGCCTTGGTAAGTCAAAAATAGATTGTTTGTACTTTCTCGTGAAGATTAGCAGAACCATCTTCTCCGAATTTACATTTTATCTACTTAGTTTTGTCAACTTTATTTCCATGATTTTACTCATCGCGGAAAGTGATGAATCCCAAATCTGGATTGCCCTATCATCAGAGTACGTCACAATCTTGACACCATTGTGTGAAGCCTAGTGATGCGAGGCTTCAAATACAATTCATACACCAAAAGTAGCGGTTCGGTAACGCAAATAGAACCAGTGATCGGGCGATAATGCAGTCAATGATAACGAAGAATGGTTAGAGAGTCGTATTAGTATACTTGGGTCAACTGTAGCGAATGCTTCTTATAGTGGTAGTCGCAAGTAAAGTTTGTAGTCTGGCTAAAACCGCTTTGAAGTTGCACTGCACATAAAATAAGTTGCTCCTGAATGGAAAACGTAACTACTCCGTCCAGAACTTCATCCGTAGGCGAAGGCAAAATATTTATAAGCTAAGCAGTTGCCTTTTTGCACTCACATCGCCCCATGGCCGAAGACAAAACTGACGGCAAAACGGCTTGTGATATAGAAGCAAAGAGATCTACTTGGGTTGAGCAAGAATGAAAAAGCCTTTTTGGTTAAGAACAAACTAACGGCGTGATTAGAGGAAGTACGCTCACGAGGCACAACTATTCCTCTCCAAAACCAACCTACTGCCAAAGATACAACTGAACGAAAGTCCTGTTTAGCTGATTATCATTAAAAAATTCATTTAAATTTATCAAGAACTACGGTATGTTTGTCCCACTGTGCGACATCAACGAAATATGCATTTAAATAAGCATGATATGCAAACGTCACAAACAAGCTCATTAATCCCATGAGATGTTGCATGATTGGACGTGTGTAAGTCTAAAAGTGTTTATGCGAGAATAAGCGGCCACAAATGGGCGCAAGCTGCCACTGCCTTAACAGGATATATTATGTTGCGGTTGATAAAAATTACCGATGAAAGCGCGAGACTGACAAGCTGACAGTTCAAATTATTGATGATGACTGTCTTATTATTGACCTACCAATAATAAATTGTAATTGGGCCTTGGATTACAAACATTTGCGATAGACGCATAGGGCCTTGAATCCAAGATTGAGCAGCCCAATGGCAGATGGACATCACCCAATGAGGAAGTGTTGTACGTTTTAATGGACACGCGCTTTCATACTACCACTCCAATGGGCATTTAATCAGCCCTCACTAGGTCCACACTTATGTACCCATAATTATATTTCCCGCAGAGCTACAAGGTGCACATGTAGTTCTATGTCGCATGCTCTTTGTAAGGCCTTTCTGGCCCGAGATAAAGGTAGTCTTCATACAAAAATGTGGAGGGGCTTCACACACAAAGCCAAATGTCTTCAGACCTATAAGCTTTACGTAATTTTCCTTTCCCAGGAGATACTTCTGGATTTACATAATAGGAATAACATTTGCATAGGGAACCGTTACTGTGGTCAACACGCGTACTTCAAAGACGAACGCTATTACCACTAAGACCTCTTTCTCGCGCTCAACACGCGTACCTCAAAGACAAACGCTAATACCACTAAGACCTCCTTCTCGACATAGAGAAAGCGTTTAGGAACGACTTTATGCAAGCCGTAGTCGGTTCTTTATTGCACGTAGGATTGAATCTGTCACCTGTAAATTTTGTGAACCAACTTCTTACGAAACGAATTGTCTTCATGTCTGCGAGACTCCTCTCCGAAGAAGTGTTTTATCTACTCTACTAACGGTGAGCACTGAATTTTTGAGATTAAAAAAGACCGTTTGCTAAGTTATCGCTTACGTTGATGCTATAGCTCTAACTGCAAATGGATTGGCCCGGTGCAACCAGCTTCAAAACACCACTATTAAATGAGGCAATGCTCCAAGTTTTACCACAGGTTAAATTGAACTGGAACAAACATGTAGAGCACCTGTGGGCGAAATGTTGAATTTAAAGCCACATGTTATGCATTGGTGTACGTCGTGGTCGTAAGATGCATTTTATTCTATGGCATTACGGTTTGGTGTTCGGCTATGGTCAACTGCAATGCTTATTTCAGGAAAACTACCCTTGCACTTACATTGGCTCGAAGGGTTATGCTTAAGCTTCTTCCAATACACCTCTATGTTAAGCTCCAGTCTAGTTTTAATGCGATTAGACTGACTGCGGTCCTGCCCTGCAGCGACATAACAGTTGGCCATACCACTGACCTGTGAATATATCCGGAAAATCTTCGCTAACAAGATTATACTAGTACGACTCTTATTATAAATAACAAATTCTCTATCATAATCCCAGAGTGGCATGGTACCTCCACTCCATACCCTGGATTCAAATCAGTTTTACCAGGACGGCTCCAAACTTAATGGCCCACGTTGCCAGTGGTATCTACCCTTTCGCTCTCCTTAAATATAAGACTACTGATCCACTGCACTGTCTTTCAGGCTGTACTAATTGCCATAAAGGAGATTACTTACTTACTTACTTAATTGGTGCTTAACCGTCTAAACGGTTATGGCCGTCCAACAAGGCGCGCCAGTCGCTCCTTCGCTCCGCCAACCGGCGCCAATTGGTCATACCAAGGGAGTTTAAATCGTTTTCCACCTGGTCCTTCCAACGGAGTGGGGGCGCGCCCTACCTCTGCTTCCATAGGCGGACTCCGATAGAAACACTTGGCCGGAGGAGATTGCCCGATGGTTATTATCTTAGGATTCCACGCCCGTTGCAATTTACTTTGACAGTCAGGCAGCAATAAAAGCTTTTCCCTACTTCCTCAAAGGTTTCAATAGAATGCAGACAATCGCGAAATGAACTAGCCTCTTGGTACACCACAATGGTTGTGTGTGTTACTCTTTGCATTGGTGTACTTGGGAACTGTGATAAACTACCGAGAAAAGCCACCGAACACACCTATTTAATTCAGCGAACCCTCATCGCTGCTCACCTTGCCATGTGAAACACTTCTTTGTGCCTGAATTTACCAATAAATCCAATGTGAGGTGTCTGGACAAACCTGACCCCAGAAAAAGAAAAACCGCGGTTGGTTCCTTATAAATCTCAACCGTCTCACCTAAGGTTCATTGATCGGGATATTGTTTGATGAAAATACATGGCGAAAGCATGGGAATCCCAACGAACGGCTGCTTTTGAAGCGGCAGATATAAGGATGATATAGAAATTGTTGCACAGTTCGTCTGCACATGCCAGGCTTTAGCTAGGACATACATAGAAAGTCTGAATATCGGATCTTAAGTGGAGCTTGACTGTGCGAAAGTTCAAGATAACTTACGTAACATCTGCGTTGTCAGGGATCAGCCATTTTCCATATAAACACTTACTACTAAAAAAACTTCAGCTTGTATTCGAGGCCATTGGCTGAACGTGGAGGAGATAGAAGAAGGCCACGAGAGCACTTTATGCATAGGAAGGGGAGGTCTATCGGCCTCTCTCTTATCCTATACTATGGAGTTCTTATTTGGTGGACAGCCACACAAAAAAGAGCCAACCTCAAAAAATTAAAGGGAGTATGCAGGCTATCAATGCTTAGCATTACGGGAGCCCTAAAAACAACCCCGACGGCTGCACTGTATGTCATTCCACACTTTCCACCTCATTTCGTATCTGCGGATCGATGGGGCTGTTGGAGGTTAGTGGTTGGCGCAAGGGTGCGAAAATGGCGGACAAGGCGGTACACGTATGTACATACCGATGGTTGCAATGTAGTGGTAGAAGTAAGGTCTGCAATAATCTCGCATAGCACATCACCATAAAGTTGGGAAGAATCTGGGTAGGCAGAAGCATACGAGTACATCTGCATATATTGCGTCCCAGGAAAAATGAGCTACGTAAAAAGGGTGAATCCCTCAAAGATTGCTCTGCAGACGTCCAAATTAGATTGGGCGATATTAAGAGAAGGCAAGAGTTGCACATGATCGAACAAACGGGAAAGGTGTGGGCCTAAGCGTTGGGCTGTATAGTGTCGAATATTTTGTTTAGGTCCTATAACCTTAGACTAACAAATTTACACCTATCATTAACAAAACAGGACTGTATTCCGTTCTCAGCCATCGCCGTGTTAAGAAGTAAAACGTAAAAAGCGAATGTGTTTAATCGTTAACTTAAAATGACAAATGTTAAACCGACTGTAAAACAACTAACTAAATTAACATTGTACTAACAAAATAAGTGAAATTAAAAGAATAAAAGCGAACATAAATCGTAAAAACAACTTTTAATTAACATGAAATCCCACAAATGGACTGTAAACTCATGACGGGTATTCTGACTGGACACTGCCTTCTGGCATCTCGTGTCTATAAAATACGCTTGGTCAGCAATAGCAGATGTAGGAAGTGCAGTTTGGAGGTGGAAAGGATAGAGGAAGCTTTGTACACGTGCCCTGCGCTTGCCAGGTTAAGACTCTACCTACCAGGAGTGACACAGCTATCAGATCTAGAAGCAACAAGTGCATAGGTCCTAGAAAGCTTCTAGTATTTGCCAGGAGATTGGAGTTATTTTATAACATAGCTCTTGGTTTTTGATAGGGTTTTTCAGTTTGGTCGAAAAATTAACTTCTGGCAACACTACGGACTCATTCAGTGTATGTGAGGACCGGCCAGTTCATCCTTACCTAAAGATTCGTTTCGAGTTTGTCCTCCTTCCATGGCAAATTTGGTTTGGTTTAATCTCTTCTCAGTATAAAAATTCAGTTTTTGTTTCAGCGTAATATCTGCTATGTATCCTTATGAAATATTTACAAAAAAAAAAAAAATTTTTCCTGAAGACCTAATGTGAAATTAATAACCTCCCAGTTGTCCCAAAGCGAAAGTTAAAACGATACAGCGCTGAAATGCCATCAACAAAAGGAGGATCTTTTCAAAAGAATGTGTTAAGAAATATCCAAAAAAAAAACAAAAAACTTTTATCGGAGCATATGTTTATTATATAATTCGTATAAATGTTGCAAACAATAGTCAGCGCTACTGCATTGTCGTCAACGCAATTGTCACTGTTGTTACTGAAATGAAATGAAGACGTCAACGGCTGACAACAGTCAAATACCACTAAACAAAAGCCACATATATGCAACAACAACAACAAGTAGTATGTCCATTGCGCATGCGCGCATACACATTGGAGTTTCAACCTCCCCATCATCATCATCATCATCAACATCAATATGATCATCTGCTCACAATTCGTAACGCCTGCTTGTGGTCGCTGCTTGACTTTTATTATCCGCTGTCTTAATTCTTTTGTTGATTTCATTTTCTCTTCTTTGTAAGGATGCACATATGTATGTATGTGTGGTGGTGGATCTTTTCTTATTACGTTGCGTATCCTTGATTTTTGCTACCAAAAAAAGGTATTCTTCCTATAAAAGTTTATTGCTTGATTTCATTTAATTCGCATTGATTTCTAGTCTCAGATTTCTGTATTTCTATTGTTTGCGGTATATTTTGTGGTCCATAAAGTGTTCTAATTTCAGATAAATGGAGTATCAATAGCATTCGATACATATCTACACAGATATGTCCAGTGATTGATAAAATTTCGATGCTCTGTTGTTAGTTGCTATTTCGAGGCGGAATTATTCCACCTTAGAAAGGAGGATAATGATCAAATTTAACCGCTAATAGATTTGTGTATTCCTGTCACTTTTTTTGTTGCTTATAATTTTTTACATATTTTTGCAATTATGATGGCAATGGAAATTAAATTCAAACACATGACGTTATAACTGCAATTTGGCAGATTTTACTCATTTTCGGCAGTCTATAAGGTTGATCTTCCTCGCCTTTGGTAGTTTATAAACTAGAAGCACCAAGGAGTGTGGATATGAATTTGCCAGGCAAAAAGATAAGCACTCTCAGGACTACCCCCAGGCCACTCAGTCATGGCAAATCAGAATTTCCAAAGGAGATTCAAGGGATTTTTAAGCGCAATACAAGCTTTTTAGCTTTACAGCTTTTCCAACTCAATTGTCAACCTTAACTACCTACGGCGAATGTTGTTACAAGGCATGGTCAAGAAATTTAATTGTCGTCAATCGTTTGCGAGATGGTAGGGCTAGCACTTTAATGGTTGGATAAAGTTGTACTGGTCAGTACGTGAGTACATAGCCTAAATGAGTCCATAGTGTTACCAGAAGTTTATTAAACGAGCAAGCTGAAGATAAAATAACTCCGTCCTCTTGGCAAATACTAGCCGCTTTCTAGAACCTATACCACTTGCTTGTTCTAGCTGTATCACCCCTAATAGCTGGAGTCTTGGACTAGCAAGGGCAGGGCACGAGCACAAAACGTGCTTCATCGGTTCCTGCTGCAGCCTGCACTTCCAAAGGTTTTAAGACCTAGACATGATATTCGGCACTTTATATCCTCACGCTTGGGTTTACGCCTTTTTCGTTTAGTCAATCATATTCAACTCTCGCCTTCTCTTAATCTCGCCCAATCTGATTGCGACGTCCATGAAGCAAGCTTCGAGGCATGCGTCATTTTTTAGCGAGGTCATCCGCTTTTTCATTCCCAGCTATTCCCATATGCCTAGGAACCCAATATAGATGTATACTTCTCCTGTTTATTTGCGGATCTGCACATTATACCGCAGACCCCACCACTTCCACTACTTTGTGTCGCTTTGTTTGCCAATTGAGCGCCAACCTTGTTCCTCTATTCTGGTTCTAAGTGCCAAATCGAAACGCAGGTATGGAATTAAGCTGCCCCGAGGTGCTAACCCTCGTTGTAGGTGCTAACGCTATGTTTGTCGCCACCAGATCTACAGGTGGAATGTGTAGATAAATGCATAAATTGCCATCGAGCCCTCCTTCACTCTCTCCTCCACGTTGAGCCTCCACTACAACCTATCGTCTAGAATTATTCATAGATATTTGGTACAAGGTTTTGCCTGCAGGCTCACACTTTCTAGGTTAAGCCTAAACCAATTTGCCTAGTGGTAAACAATAACTCATCCATCTTCTCCGCGTTGGCTCATAACAAGACATTAGATGCCTGAGCAGTTCATCGATGGCCAGCATCCACAGCAGAGGTAATATTACCCCGCCCTACAGCATGCCCCAGTCAACTAATTTTGTGGCCTCATACAACCCCCAATGTGAAGTAATCTTCCTGCATTCAAGCATGCAGCCGATCCATCTGGTTCGGGTGGATCTACTTCAATGTACTTAAGACCATCCATGCTTGCCTGTTTAGAAACATTGCTGTTGAAAGCCCCTGTAATGTCTAGGAAATCTCCTAGGGCATACCATTTATATTCCAAGGCTTCCCCTATACTAACCACCCTATGTAGTACCATATCTACCAACTTGTCTTTGCAGTACAGGATTTTAGGAGAATCGGAATGTAAGAGACTAAAATATTGAAAAAGAACGTCGAATCTGAAAATTTGAAATAGGAAAATTTCTCTTTTAATTCAGCTGAATAAAAGGACAAATGACGGCATAGGTGTTGAACTTTTGTCACCCCTCTCATTTGCCTAGCTGTCTCAAGTCCCACCTGCCTAGAAGCAGAAAGCAGAGAGCCACTTGCAGACACATTCAGTTTGCCAGTGCCTTCCTGGGGCAAGAGATCAGTCCAACAGTCACCAGAGATTTCCATATGCCGTGGCACCTCAATTTCTATAAAAAGCCTAAAAACATCGCACAGCCTATATATATCTGCGAAAAATTTCACCATACTTCCGTCCCATATCAATTCCTCATTCCATTCCTCCCTTGCGTGAATATGAGTGGTTTATGTGGCAAGAGGAGCGGATGCCAGTGATCTTTAACTAGCGTGTTAGGGGGCTTAGAATATACCCGCTGTAGGTATACCTGTCGTAAGAGGTGACTAAAACACCAAATTTGTTCAAGGGGTTGTGTAGCGCAACCCTTTCAAGGGATGGCCAGCGCAATATATAGCTTCTCCAACCCAATTGTCAACCTCACCTACCCGCGGCAAATCCTGTTTCATTAACAGCCGAGGCTCTGGCGACCTCGAACGCCTGATGAATCTAGAGGGGGGGAGGGCGGTATAGCCAAGAAGGTTTCATGTGGTCATACCAAATCGTTCCCGAGATGGTCGGGTTAGTACTTGTATGGTGCTTGTTACCGGAACGTACCGGATCTGCATCTGGAAAAGGATCATCTACATCGATAACACTCCCCAAGGCCTTCGGGGGGTGTCCTTATCTCTACAACAACAACGTCGAAAACTAACATGATTTGAAACCAGTTTTAGTGAGAAACAGCGATATAGTTGCACCACTGGAATGATCCAGATGTAGAAAAACACCCCATTTCCCTCCAACCGTGGTGTGGAGAAAGCTTGTACGGCCTACCACACTGAATATTCTGGGTTCAAGTGCCGGGCAAAGAAAAATTAAAAATTTTGAAAAAAGGTGATATTTCTGCCATAAAAAGCTCTTTAGTGAAAACCATCTGTCTTGCATATACCGTTTGTAGTCGGCATAAAACATGTTGGTCGGGCTCAAGCAATTTGTAAGAAAAATTATAAAAAACACGAGGTAAAGTGGACGTGTAGCTTGGGCTAAATCTCTTCGGTGCGAAATCGCGCTAAGTATTTATTTTATTATTATTCCTAATGGACAGCTTTTGAAGCTCTTCTCACGTTGTTCTGCCTTACGTTTTTTCCCCCCATATAGGTTTCTCCCATCCTTCGTCTCACGACAATGTGCCCGTTGCCACGCTCATACGCAGCGCGACCCTCAGCAGCCTTCTTTTCCGAGGCAACACGAAATTCCTCATCGTACTTGTTGTTTTTGCGCGCTGGACACCGTAAGCAGCGACGGTACGTAATAAGAGAGAAATATACCTACATTGCTCGACCACATCGTTACGTCGAATATTGCTCTCAGTGAACAGGTGTGAGAGCAGAGTGGAGTAATCATCAGCTGTCTGTTTCGTGAGCAGCTCAATACGGGCTGCCAATTATGATATTACGTACTTGGGTTGCTTACGTCGCTTAAAGTGCATTGACGAAGTTACGTGGTCGCACCACAGCAGTGATGCACAAAGCCAGCAGAGGCTTCGAATACAAACGCAAGATTTTTTGTAATAGTATGAACTTATCAGAAAAATGGTAAAAAAATGTTAGCATAAAATTTGCGCATGAGATGTTGACCGCTTGAAGTACAAGCCAAAGATGACTTGATACGAAATATTTGGTTACGCTCTCATTTTTTTCGCTCTCACGAGGGATTTGTATCTAAAGCCGGAGTCATTGGTGCCATATGTCGTATCGCTGTATCTGTATCCCTAATGTAATCAGCTGTTTATCGTTACGACGGTAAACCAAAACCCAATTTGTTGGCTACGATACGGTTACGACCTTAGCGGCCCCAATAATCGATTGCATTGATTCTCATAAGGTTGGTCGAATCAGCTGTTAAAAGGTTACCGATACGGTTACCGATAAAGCACCAATATCTCCAGCTTAATTTGTGCTGGAAACAATCACAGATAAATCCCTCGCGCTAGCTAAAGCGCGTGCCAGAACAAAAATGTGCCAGCTAAAACAAAATACGGGCCAAAAGTTTCGGTAAACTTTAGTTTAACCTACAACTGTAGATATGCGTTCAAAAATTATGGGAAAAACGATAAAAATACTTGTTTTAATGTAAATATTAATAGTTCGAAGGCGGAGGGTAAATATTATTTCCCATTCAAAAGTTATCACTAAAAATAGGTTTTGTAAATATGAAGTCCCGATGCAGCCAGTCCGTTTTGATCACAGAACCGGGAACGTCATATATTAAGATAAGCCCTATACACTAAATGATGTTAACTATTATATCCTGGGTCCGATTTATTCAAATTTCAAAAGAATATTTGGTTTTCAATGTGAAATGTGAATAATTCCCATATTCAGATCTATTAATTTTTGTTTGGTGTGTCATCATTGACAAAAATGTGCATTTTGACAGCGCTCTCTCGAAATAAAGAGTTGCAAATACATTCATCTATGGTACAAGCGAAAACTGATTCACCGCTTGTTCTGCTAAGTCTCAGTAGTTGCTCTCACATGACATGTAAGTAAATGCCGAACAAATTTCTGATGCTCCACGAAGCTCTAGAGGGCATTTCTGCACTACAGGAATGCACAGATAGACAACAACACACAATTACAGCCCAAAGGTGATTTACAAATGCGGATTAAAACAGTGGTCGGCAAAAATTAAAATGTAAGTGTATTAGTGAGAGCGAGCGCATGAGCAACCCAGCAGGAAACTAAAGTTAAAATTACATGCATTTATACCAAACATTTCGGAAAATTCCATTTTTGATTCCGAAATAGTTTGAAATATTTTCAAGTTCCTCAAATATCACAAAAATTATGGAGATCACTCGCTTAAAAAATCATATTTACGAGACTAATACATTGGGTGCAACCGGGGAAATACAAAATTTAAAAAAAAAATATGTAGCTGATTTAAAAAACAAAAACATAAAGAGATATTCATATAAATTTTTTTGCTGGAAAAACAGGAGTCCAGAATGATATTGTTACAACTTTTGTTAAAATAATAATTATTTATATAACATACCCAAAAAGTAAAAAACCAAACCTAAACATGTTTGGAAGATGAGCTAAATATGGAAAGGCCGTCATACCAGTTGCGTTATCGCATCGTAATATTTCTCACAGGGAACCTTAACATTTTTGCAACAGCCGTGCGCAGTATTTATTTCTTGCTGTCTCGCTAACGACTGACGATTGAGAGTAAGAATATGTTTGAAGCAAGTTTGGCTCAATTGAGTTATAGCGCGCCGACCACTGGATTAAAATCTCTCTAAGAAATTTGATATCTTCATTGTGCAAGATAAACGCATTCTCTACTTAGATCTGAATAACAATTTTCTTGAAAGGACAAACCAATAATGCAATTATAAAACAAAAACGATGATGATATTCGAGAAGGCTACAAAAAGGTTATCTAAATAACAAAGGACATAAAAATTACCTTCCAAATGATTTCTAATAGCAGATATAACCAATTTACAATGAAAACAGATACATATATCAGTTGCAGTTTATAATAATATTAAGCAGGAAAAAAATTTAATATCTTGCAAAATCAAACCGCAAAAAGACGCAAATCCTTGAAATCAAAACTGTACCAACTCAATATCAATTGAAATTCTTAGGAAGATATATATACATAAGTAAAAGGAAAATTGATATTTTTTACTCTGCTTTCATAAGCAAAGTTCCCTCTTGGATGGGTGCGTCGAGGCGACACCCTCAACACCAGTGCGACGTAGGCAAGCAACCTTCGATCGGCCGGCCGGCTGTCGCTACAGCAATTAATCGGTAACACCATTTTCTTATTTGACGAATTTTCCAGAAAACATTGTTGGTGAAATCTTTGCAAGAAAGATGAGTAGTACTTGCGGTATCTGAAATAATGGCAGGCGAAACTATAGAAGATTCTGCACGTAGCGAGGACGAGTACCTATATTGATATTAATCTCTCAACAGTATGTCTCAAATGAAGATCACATGCTGCGTTGCAGACGCTCAACCAAGCATTTTGCAAAGATTATGCGTAGCTTACCACAGCTCACAGTGAAGCTACAAAAAACTGCATCACTATTATGTTCTTGCTAGTATCTTCTAAGCAGAGATGCTAGGTATAAATAGGCCCCGCGAAAGAATCGAGTAAGCGACGCTGACTCGGACAGCCAAAAGCGCTCAAAGCATTAGATTCGCCATATACGTTCTTGAAAGTCATCGAAAACTGTAAGACAGCTTTACTTGGATACCCAGTCACAGCAACTCTGACGGCAATGAAAAAGCGGATAAGCTGACCAATGGCGGTGCATCATTAGACACCTCTGAGGCAGTCACCATCGGCCACTTTCATCAATAAAGAGCGATATTCGTATCAATCTCAAGAAATCCGTAAATCGCAATTTATACTCTACGGATATCTAAAAATTACCACGCAAACATGACCTGACTACAACCAGAGAAGAACAGAGTCTCTACAAATTAAATAGGGCTACATTTACATTCTAGGATCTATATTTTGGCTAGCCTGCAACTGCAATTTTACCTAAAATCCTGATCCGTAATGAAATCCTCAAATCTCTTTCCGGTAGCACTTGGGGTGAAGATAAAAATACGCTCTTTACCACTTACAAAGCAATATCCTGGCCGCTTGTATGCTACGCGTCCCCAATATCGTCGCCAAGCCCAAGGGTTACTCACTGGAAGAAAATACAGACCTTCCAAAACACTACTCCCAGAATCGCTTATGTCCCCAAAACACCACCTAAACAGTGAGGATAGCGTACTCTCTCCCAGGAACCTGGGCATCCTAACAGATACCTGATTGAAGAGGCCCCACCTCCCAGGGGCTTAAGAAGTTATTTTTGCAAGCATTGTGAGGAAATACGGCACCTAAAAACACAGCCGTATGTAGAAGAAAAACAGGTCCTCAGTGATATCAAAAAAAAAGGCGTTGGACGTCTATGCCAGGAGTTTCTTGGCGAACTCTGTTCTTAATGATAAATACCCTGAACTCGCAGCAGAGGAAAGCATTCTTTCTAGGGAGACGCGCGTCACTATAGCTCAAGTTGAGGCTGCCGAGAGGCATCATCCACTAACATCAGTCACAGGAAATATACATGGCAGATTCAAGGTATAAGCGTTCTCAACTCGTACTCCTCGAACACCTGCAGCAAAAAAGCACTACCTGTGTGGATGCACAGCCCTAGCTCATACTAGGTTTATAACTATGGGCAGTTATATACTACCAGAATTTCAGAAAGTGACCAAATGCTCTGTTAAAGATCTCAGCAGGTTCATTGTCGGCACCAATTGATTTGAACGGAACATCGACTAGCTATACTCAAACAGTAGGCAATTTGTTCGAGGAGATTGGGGATCAAAATGGCGCCACGTAAGGTACTTGGGCTCTTTGGTAGGCAGGTGCTTTTTTTTGAATAAAAGCTTGAATCTCTGAAGAACACGGACACGTCGAAACGCGTAAGAGGGTACAGGTAAATTTATGTTTTGTATGCAATTAACCTGATTGAGATTTTTGGAAATTTTTGGTAATATTTTTTTTTTTCCTATCGTGGCGGCCACCGTGGTGTGATGGTAGCGTGCTCCGCCTATCACACCGTATGCCCTGGGTTCAACTCCCGGGCAAAGCAACATCAAAATTTTAGAAATAAGATTTTTCAACTAGAAGAAAATTTTTCTAAGCGGGGTCGCCCCTCGGCAGTGTCTGGCAAGCGCTCCGATTGTATTTCTGCCATGAAAAGCTCTCAGTGAAAACTCATCTGCTTTGCAGATGCCGTTCGGAGTCGGCATAAAACATGTAGGTCCCGTCCGGCCAATTTGTAGGGAAAAATCAAGAGGAGCACGACGCAAATTGGAAGAGAAGCTCGGCCTTAGATCTCTTCGGAGGTTATCGCGCCTTACATTTATTTTATTTATTTATCGTGTATACACAATCTTGCTGCTATTATTCTAATCATTACTGTATCTATATAAGTAGTACATAACATAGGTATGGACATAAGACAATGCTAAGTATTATACGATAGAAAAAATAGCAAAAAAACGCAATCATAGAACACACAGCAGGCTTTTAAGTATTGGAACAGCAGCATCCTCTGCTTGTTCGCAGGATATTCCACAAAAGGATATGCACAGCATGAACGCCTACACAAAAACATATAAAACCAACAAACATACTAACTAAATGATCGTACATGTTTTCTTAACAAAATCTCTACTTACGTTGACAATTGTTTGAAAAATTTCCAAGGAATTTATGCTCAGTTGTGGAAAATCTTTAGACATCATAGTAGGCATTTGGCCATATGGTCGAAATGGGTTCTTTTTGAAATTTTCTTACTCCACTGCTTAAAGACATCTTCAAGGTTGGCCAAATATATTTTTTCATTTTATTTCTTTCTTCTTCTTTTCATTCACCTTCGATCATGATTTCTTAGAGATAGATGTTTGCACTGAAAAGCAATGTATGTAGATATTGAAAAATTGCGCAAAATGATTTATTTATTTGTTTGTCTATTCGGTCATTAGTTTAGTTTGGCGCATATTTCGCAATGTCATGTAATATTTGCACAGTTGCTCTTACAAGACGCATCTTTATGCCCTTTTGTAGCCATGTTCATACAGAGTAAAGTAAAACAGTTAAGAAATAGTGAAGAAAAACTAATATTTACATAAGATTATACAAAAAGAGTAATGATCGTCCGTAGTCCTAATATATTTACACAGCCGTAGCTGCAGCTGTGCCTTAGCAGAATAAGGAAAAATTTCATCTCATCATCTTATAAGCACGCAATCAACCGAAGCCCATTGTTCCTTATCTATATTATGCCTGAAACATTAGGCTGCCAATCACAATTAAAGTCAGTTAAAATTTTTACTACATATATTTAGTTATGAGCTCATCGGTAAGTCCCCTCAAATATTAATATTTCCTAAAAGACCTACTAACTGTGATCCAAGGGGGACTTGAAATCCGGAGATGTCTTCAAAGCTGTAACCTTGAACAATGTGTAGACTGAGGCAGCAGTGGATGTAACTGCGATGATGACATTACTTCAGCACTGATTTCGAATGAAGTTTTTTTTCCAATATTAATCCTTACAAGGCATCTAGATTTATGTATATGTCATCACCTTTTTTAGCCATAACTTAAAGTAACTTAATGCTCCATTCGATAGCTATTTCCCAAAACATTAACTATTAACCGATAATAATTTTTATGAGTCCTACATAGGCAAGAAAAGAATTAACAAAAAGACGAATTTATCTAAGTTTAAAGAAGGCGAAATAAAAAAAAAGAAAGCGGAAACAGGTAATAAAAGAGAAAATATGAAAAAAACTCATTTGTGTAGCATAGCTCTTTCGACGGGTTGCTAGCGCACTTTATAACTTCTCCAACTCGAACTCACCTACCCGTGTGGAATCATGCTATTTAGCAGGCGAGAAAAAGCATAGTGAGGAGGGGAAAAAGGGGGCATCTTGCACCGGGCGCTACTCACAGGGGGCGCCAAATGGTCAACAAAGCAGAACTTCCTGTATAATTTGTATTCTTATTATAACTGATTTCTGGAAAAAAATTTTCATACTAAAAAATTCATGCATATATCCAGAACACTTGCGACAGGTTGTGAAATAATTGAAAGCATGTATCTTTTGTTCTCATGTTCAACATTACGATGGGCATTATTAATAAAATAATTTAAAAAAATTTTCAAGTTAAACGGTTTTATTGAAAACAATACTTACATGAAGTAATAATAATAATAAAAGCTAGAAAATAATTAGGTAGGTCCTAGGTAATAGTCGTCACACTCCTCATCAATCTAGGGCATTGATCAGACAATTAAATAAAAGCGTTGGGCGCGTGAAATTTCTAAAAATGTGATTCGTAGCATAACCTGATTAAGTTTCAGTTGGTCTTATATATGACTATCAATAGAAATTGGACGCGTCCAATGCCTTTATTTAATTGTCTGATCAACGCCCTACATTGAGGAGTTTGATGACTAGTACCAAGGACCTACCTAATTATTTTCTAGTTTTTAGTATTATTATTACTTCATGTAAGTATTGTTTTCAATAAAACCGTTTAACTTAACAATTTTTTTTAATTATTTTATTTTTAAGTTTTTAGTCTTTATTTAATTGCCTATTATTTCTCATTCTATTTAGTTCATTTAGTGACTCATTATTACAAGGACTTTTTCCTGACAATTTGTTACAATCTAATTCCGCAATACATAATCCTTCCAAAGACTTTACTCGACTCTGCGCCACGTATACTTGTCCCTCCTCCAACTCCAAATTTTGATGTCACTTCTAAGGGCGTTATGTAATATTTGTTCCAAATATGAACCAAATCAGACATCATAGGTCGCTTTCTATTCATGTATGTATTATGTGTTCCAAATATGGTCCAAATCGGACAACAAATACGATTTTTTTGAATATCTCGATCTTTGCGCTACCTAACGGCGCTTTTTTTCATAGGCCGCTTTCTATCCTTGTATGTATTATGTGTTCCATATATGAGCCAAATCAGACCAAAAATACGATTTTTTGAATATTTCGATCCTTGCCTAGTGGCGATTTTTTTCATAAGGCGCTTTCTATTCTTGTATGTATTATGTGTTCCAAATATGAGCCCAATCAAAATAAAATTTTTGTGAATATATTGATCCTTGCGCCACCAAGCGGCAATGTTTTTCATAGGTCGCTTTCTATTGTTGTATATATTATGTCTTCCAAATATGAGCCAAATCGGACCACAAATACGATTTTTGTGAATGTCTCGATCCTTGCGCCACCTAGCGGCGATTTTTTTCATAGGTCGCTTTCTATTCTTGTATGTATCATGTGTTTCAAATATCAGCCAAATCGGACCACAAATACGATTTTTGTGAATATCTCGATCCTTGCGCCACCTAGCGGAGATTTTTTTCTTATTATTGCATTGTCATCGGGTTGTGAACTATATTCCAAGTTTCAATTAAAAAATTCGTGCCAGCCAGCCAACCAGCCATCCAAACAACCAGCCTGTCAAGTCAAGCTAAATAAAACCGTTTAAAAAATGCTTTAACAAAACTGTCAAACATGAATCCGAAATTCGAGACTCTCTGCGAAGAAGCAATAGAAAAGCGAAGTATCTTTGTGATAAATGGGATATTGATATAGTAAAACGTGTAAGATGGCGCCGCAAAATGCCCAGACAATCGGCTAGAGCTGTTGGTTTTCCGAAGAATGTGAAATTTCTCGCGTCATGAAAAGTGTTCTCGATCGTTTCCAACAAAAAATACGTACAAGACTTACACGACTAAATTACCTTAATGTTATATTTGGATTTCTGTTAGAAGTAGGAAATTTGTTAAACAGGGATAATAACGACGAAATTGTAAGGAATTGGGTCAATTTTATTACAAGATTTCGATTGAACAGAACTTTTTATCGAAATATGTAGAAGATGTTTTTCCAAACTTGACTATCTCATTATTACTAATTTTTTTATTACTAATGTATTATAATCATATTATTATTAAATATGTATTTTAGCCTACTTGTAGATGATATTGTAACGATTTTACTGCAATTCCTCTTATTTGCAACCTTCTACTAACGTTCGAATCACTAAACTGTTGAATAAATAATTCCACTATTCAATAATGCAAAATGGTCTGTGATTTCCTCGTTCGCATACTTCTAGGCGTTTCTATTTCTAGAATTTACTACTCGTTTACCAGCTATAAATTCCTCAGCTATAACTACAGATGCACGATGATTATAGCTTATCGCATAGCCCATGCGCGTGTATATGTGAGTGATACTTCCACAGATGATTGCCTACTTTTGGGAGCATCTCAGATAAGATATATGCATGTGTTTGTGCGTCTCTCTCCGCTACGTGTACGTGTATATGTGTAGACATAATGATTGATTCATTTATGGAAGTACAAGTGACTGCCTGATTTATTGTTGTTGTGGCTTCATTTGCTTAGCATCAGACTAGTGATGTGAGTATCACTTAGTGTCACTAATATTCGTCAGCATATTTTCAGCCCATGAAAAAAATATAAGAAGGTGAAACCATCCTTTCGTCTCGGCGGCCATAATGATTTTTTGATTTATAAAAAAATTTAAAAATCTCTCTCAAAAGCTTTGTGGAAATCCCAAACCAAAGGACACAGGCAAAAATTTTAGCATATTTGACCTTAAAAAATGCCCGGTAAAAAATATAAATAAATCAAAAATTTGGTATGAATTTTTTTAGTTCGGATTTATAGTTTGTTTTTTTTTTCTTAATTTGTACGATTTAACCATGCATGTTCATAATTTGCTCATACTAACATTTAGCTTACTTCCATCATTAGAGATGTTGCAGGTCTTCGCAGCTGGACGATTCACCTAGTCCAACTGGGGAATATTAATTTGTGGAAGTTGAATTTTTTCCGACACCTTTTTGCCCCACTTTGGCGTGAAGTGGGACATTCCGATTTTGTTTTGATGACATGCAGAGAGCAGCGCGCATATACATTTTCCTGTTTATCATCTACAGAACTAGGCGGCGTAGTCTTTTTCCCGCCCGTCCATGTATGGTTCATATTTTTATTGTACAAATCGCTCGCCTGGGTTAATAGAACACTCAAGAAACTTTAAATAAAATCGTCTAACGGAGGTCAAATGAATCGAGCAATTTCAACATGGTTTTAGCAAACAAAAGTTGCTACTAAAGATTTTTGTTCCACATTACAGACGAATACATGATTTGTGCTATACACCAGGCTGGGGCCGTACATAGAGATAGAAGTTGGGGCAGAGTAACGCGCATATCCTTCGGAAGTGTGCATTCTTATTCGGTGATGTCTGCAAAGGCGGGAGCCTGAGTTTGAAGGAAATCACTGACTCTTCGTTCGTGTTGCTCTGGATCATACTACACCAGATCTCGTCATAGGGCTTATGCAGATGTCTTCTTATCTACCTTGGAGGTACAACTACATCAATCATCTGTTGGTATGCCTCGGTGCTCAGACGTCTTAAGAAGATATTCCGTGGCAGTTCTAAGTGGGAAATTTGGCAGCCCTGCAACCTTCTCCGTTTGCAGCGATTTGAGGATTTTGATGAATCTTTGTGCATTGTAGGCAATTTCGAATGCATTTGTATTGAAGCAGAGATTGTGTTCGAGCGTCACAACCAAAAGTTTTTGGGGTTCCACAGTAGTGACGTTATGCCGTCGAAGTGGCTGCCCAGTTGTTGTGTTATGTGCAAGGTCCACGTCGTGAACAATATGGCTGTATGTACATTAAATCAGCGCCAAGTCCTGTGATGTGAAAAATTTGAAGAGACAAGGGAAATAAATGTGTATTTTGCAGCATAGTTTTCTTTTGTTGATTCCAATCTGCATACGCAAAGTCACGAAGCTGCTGGACAAAACTAAGTTCCTCCTCTATGCCTTTCAACCCGCCGGTGAACGAAGCTCCCTCCGTTGTTGTTTTTCAACAAAGAGGGCACTGTTTCCTAAATTTCAGGACGAGGGTGGCAGAAGTATGATGACTTTCCCACCGTTATGTTGGCTTTCACACCAAAATGATTATACTCCAACGATAAGGAGTTCGGGGGTTCTTATAAAAAAAATAGTTTGTCCCGGGCGCAAGAAAACCTCACTGCGCCACTGCAGGCGAGGCTCCTGCAAGCACAAGTTCATAACGGAGGGAGAAAGTTGGATGACCTAGAAGGTTAAAATGGTCGGGAGAGTTTCTTAATGTAGTTATTTTCCCGGAAGTACCTCATCCGTATCCTTCAAAAGGAGTACCAACATCGATAAAACTCTCCCAAACCTTCTGGGAGTCTCTTTTTGCTTTAAGAGGAAGAAGGAGAAGAAAGAAAATGGAAAATCAAATAAGAAGTCGAGGTCGAGAAACCTAAATAAAAAGAAGCTAAAGTGAAAAAGGTGATGATAAAAAATCAAAAAAATAAATAAATGTCAAATGAAAGAGAAACAAGAAAAGGAAGATAAAAAGATAGAAACGGAACGGAAAATAAATATAAGTAAACAAGAAAACTAAAAAAAGGATGAAAGGAAAAAAATCTGAAGAGAAATCAATGCTAACTGGAAAAGGTGCAGAAAAAGAAATAAAAAGTAAGGAACGGAAAAAGAAAAGAAAACGAAAAATAAAACTAAAAAAACAAACAAGGAAAAATAAAGGGGAAAAAAGGAGAAACAAGAATAAAAAGATAATGATAAAGCAAAAAATTACGTAAGGGGGAACAAAAGTAAGAGGAAAAAGAAAAATAAAATAAATGGGGAGTAAGAAAAAAGCAGATCCCACAAAAAATAAAAAGTATTAGGGGCGAAAAAAAAAATGTATGGAAAAGAAAGCGCATACAAAAAAGGCAAATACAAATAAAACGTAAACGTATAAGGAAAGGTAGAAAGAAAAAAAAAATGAAAAAGTAGAAGCCCGAAAATGGAAATATGACCAAAAAAAATAAAAAAAATAATAATAGTAACAAATTTACTTACTTAATTGGTGCTTAACCGTCTTAACGGTTATGGCCGTCCAGCAAGGCGCGCCAGTCGTTCCTACGCTCCGCCAACCGGAGCGAATTGGTCACAGCAAGGGAGTTTAAATCGTTTTCCACCTGGTCGTTCCAACAGAGTGTGGGCCTCCCTCTACCTCTGCTTCCATAGACGGGTTCCGATAGAAACACTTTCTTGGCCGGAGCATCATCTTTCATTCGCATAACATGGCCTAGCCAGCGCAGCCGCTGCATTTTAATTCGCTGGACTATGTTGATGTCTGCGTATAGCTCGTACAGCTCATCGTTAAATCTTCTTCGGAGAAATAAAAAAAGAAAAGAAAAGAAAAGAAAAGAAACAAATATAAAAAATTGTATTTTAAAGATCTTAAGAAGAATAATGCAAAGAATATAAAGAAAGAAGAGAAAGGTAAACAAAAATATGATAAAAAGTGAAAAAGTTAAGAGAAGAAAATCAGCCGAAGCGTTTGCTAATAATGCACAGCTAAAAAATCCTATGTCGCCAATCAAATTCTATTGATCGAGCCTAAAAATATTCCCCACATTTTGGACTAAAACATATAGTATATAATTAACCTTGTTTTCTATAAAAGGAATATCAAGAACAAGACAAAACTTATATACAAAACGTGCAGCGGGGCATTGAAATGGCTGAGTGGATACAGGCATCTGTCATTAACACCGGTACGAATGTAGGAGATTTTGGCTCCCTATACACTAGCTAATGAAGAAGTAAAATTCCGAAACATGCCTTGTATCTTCCGCCATGTGGAAGTTTTGTAATTTTTTTCTTATATCAATACTAAACATTTTTATATAGCATTATGAAATTAGAAGGGGAAAATTTAATAAGAAAAAGGATAATGATGTAGAAAAGAAAGAGCGAGATGAGAGAAAAAAAAAGAATATCAATACCAAAAATAAAAAATTTTTTTAATTATAAAAAGAAGGGGACAAGAACCGAAAAAGTTTACACTAAACGGGCAAAGTCGTTTCCCCCTGCTGCTCGCACTTTCTATATTTACTGCCTCTGTTTGTATGTTCATAAAGGGCCTAATGCCTTCTCTCTTTCGAGATATTACTGACATTTTTAGTTTTTTATCGTCACTAAGATTGCATAGATTTTTTTCTTGACAAATAACGGTAAAACGTTCGAAATGTTTCACAATGTGAGGATTAGCCTGCGATTGGTTTTAGCGAGATGTTCACTCATTCGAGACTTTTTGAAGTCAGGGTATCCGTATAGTTTTGGACAATCCCCAATTTTATATTACCCAACACTCTGCTTTGCATCTCTAGTATTCTCTCTCATTGAAATTTATTCAGAGTATAAGTTTAAATTCGGGGGGAGTACTAATAAAATTTTATACTTTCGAAAAAAAAAATGAGTTAAGATTTCAGTACCCTCATAAATGTTGCCTCCAGGAATATACTTTCGGTAGAATTATTGAATGTGAAAATGTGGCTGATTCCAAAGGAAGCTCGAACGAACGGAATCTTATAATACTTGTAGCGCCTGCAGTCGGCTTAATTAAATAGAAAAAAGAGGTGTTGAGAAGTTACTACCAGTACGATATGGGATCATCGGCGGAGGTATGGTTTTATGCACGACAAGAGGCCGCGAGCGCAAACTAATGCTATCAACGTATCCTTAGGAGGCGAAAACATTTTATATGTCTGATTTATTTGTAACGATATGATATTCATATTTTAAACAAAACTGTTAGTTTAGGGACTCACCCAAAAAATACAGTTGCCTACAATATAATCATTTGAAGAATTTTGATAATAGTCGTTTTTTGCTATGCGAATCTAAAAAATCTTAAACCAAAACAAATTTAATTTATTTATTACAAAGCAAACTACATTTTACAATACCAAATGTATTTTTATAAAAGAGCCAAAGAGCAGATGCAGAAAAATTTTTTGTAAATAATAAGCAACATCCACTGCACCTGCACGAAGGCTACTTAAATATAAATGGCAACATGGATACACAAAAAAGGACTAAATACGCACATCTGTATGTGTAACATATATTTGAATACACAGGCAATTGGATGGCCAAAATTTAAAATAATTATTTTTAAGCGAAAAACAAAAAAGCAATACATAAAACGCAGTGCAGATGCAGATTTAAGAGTCTGAGCTCAACGTGCTCTGAAAGAAATTTTTGTAAGCCAGGGACGTTGCAACGCAATTTTTCTTAAGGGACAAACCCAAATATTGAAACATTTAGTATATATTTATTCTAGCAGACCCGGCAGACGTTATTCTCCCCTAAATGTGGCCTATCTGCATAAATTTTAAAAAGTTTTTTCCATCTAACTCTGCACTCGCCCTCTTCACTTTTTCCTAATCCCTTTATTCACTCCTCCCCCCGTCTTTTCGCTTCATCTATCTCCATCCTCATCTCATTCTATCTATCTCTCAGTCTATCTCTTTTGTTCCAGTCCCAGTCCCAGTCCCACTCCGAGTCTCAGTCCCAGTCCTAATCCTAATCCCAGTCCCAGTCCATCTCTGGTCTACTTGTCACAAAAAAGGATCGTAAACACTAATATAGGCAACTTTATATACCAATTTCAAGCAAATGGAATAGGACATATGTAAATATGTATGTAGGTATTATTAATTCATGTCTCTATTTCGTCTTCGCATGCATATTTATCAGTTTTGCCAGGTTAATGCGACTAAATCGAATATCACAATGAAAATATTTTAGAGCTCTCAGCAACATCTTTCATTTGATATCCATATTACCCACACATTCTAGGGGTATCCGGGTCCACGTTTTGGCCTATATCGCGAGACCCTAGTCACCCAGCGGTATAATACATTTTTCTGTACTAAAGCACCCATCAACAGCTTTCATTTGTTATCAATATTCTATAAACACATTCTAGGAGTACCCGGTCCACGTTTGAACAAAATCGCATCACTTCAAACACCGGCGACCAACTAACACACATTTTAGCCTTTCCTTTTATATAATATATATTATATAGATTTTTATTTTTCACACTTCACTATAATATTAAAACGAAATGCAGATATTCGTTGCCTTTGAAATTCGGCTTAAAACTAAAGACTCTCCTGAATTAAAAAAAAATGTTTTAGTACTTCTAAATCGCGGGCCCCCTCAGAAACCCGTGGTCCGGAGGTAATCCCCCCACCCCCACCCCCCTCCTTTCGACGGGTCTGGTGATGTGCTATACTTGATATAATTCGATATAACATTTTTTATTGATAAGCACGTTGTTTAATTAAACAACAACCAATTACACGAAAGTATATCCTCACCACCTGAAAATATGAGTGCCGGTGCGTATACTTAACATTTTATTATTACGTATAAACATAAAAAAATTTGCAAAATAATATTGCGACTATAAACTGAAATATAACCTATCCTATATTTCAATTCAGATCAAACTACACACTAGGTGCAAAACAAATTCAAAATCGGCTCAGTAGTTTAGGAGTTCATCGCGGACAAACAATGTGACACGTGATTTTTATATATAAAGATATATTTTTCATTCAATATTTATTACATATACATTCATATTTATTTAGATTATTTTCTATTAATTTTCACAGTTTAACACCATATCGGGTCAAAACAGATATACCACGTTCAATCATGCCTTCATTGCTACTTTCAAAATATATTTCTTATTACGTAGTCTCTCACATATGTATGTCGATTAACTTCACTATATTTGCTCAACGTATTTATTCGGATGTCTGGCAGTTCTTTGAAATTTTAAAGTGTTGGTTATGAATAAAATTTTTACGCTTATACCTATAAGTATGACACTACTTTATTTTCTCTGTATTTTTCTTGTATTTTATTTTATATTTTTTGTCGCCCTCCCTCCTAATACGGTTTCAGTACTGGTGTATGTGTGTAAACTATATTTCTAAAAACTAACGAAATACAAGAAAAATATCATCTAGTTTATTAAAAACAAACGAGCCGGTTTGTATTTCGATAGATTCTCTTGACATTCGGCCTTTTGTTCTCTATTTTTTCTGACAAATGAAAATTTTGTTTTTTGTTTGAAAATTTTGTGCATAGAAACACAACTAAAATCAACTTTCTTGTGAAAAAAGTGAACCATCAGAGACCGAAATCATTTTCCCATGTAATTTGCATTGTTTTTAATGATAAAAATATTAATAAAAAATAAAATTTCAAACATAAACAAAAACATGTCAAACTCACTTATTTTTAGGGGGAATAGTGGTCTCGTTTTCTCACGGTAGAAATTGTTTTTGTATTTTGAAGTTCCGATAAAGTGTCGTTAATTTTTCTAGCTTGGAATCTAAGACAAAATAAATTAGTGTTATATAGGCATTAATATTGTAACGAATTTGCAGGAATTCCTCTTATTTGCAATCTTCTGCTAACGTTCGAATCACTAAACTTTTGAATAAATAACTCCACTTTTCAATAATGCAAAATGGACTTTATTAAAGTTCTTCACAATAACACTGCTATTGCTCATCAGATAGCGTCTTAAATCAAACTGATTGTGGCGCCTCTACTGTTGCTGCCTTTTATACTCTGTGATTTCTCGTTCGCATCTTCTAGGCGCTTCCATATCTAGAATTAACTAGTTGGTTATCAGCTATAAAATTACTACGTTTACAGCTTCTCATATGCGCGTGTATGTGTGAACACAATTATAACTGCATACTTTTGGGAGCATCTCAGATAAGAAATCTGCATGTGTTTGTGTGTCTCTGCTCCATTACGTGTACGTACATCTGTGTAGACATAATGATTGATTTATTGATGTGTATACAAGTCATTTCTTAGCATCGGCTTAGAGATGATAATTTCCCTTAGTGTTGCTAATATTCGTCACAATATCATTGTGAAGTGTAAAAAATAATTTAAGAAGTCCTTTTCCTTAAAGTTTAAAATAAATTTTTTTCATTTCACATTTGGCTCAATCGCCGTTCATAAAACAAAATTTTTATCACTCAACTGTTGGAAACATGTTTGCAACGTATCAACAAAAAAGGTGTGCTCTAAAAGCGCCCAGTGCCTCGGAATTTGTTCTGATTCAGTCACAGTCACGGATAAAACCCACTGTTACTGAATTGCCACAACCACAGAGAACGTTGCTCCTCAAAAATCACGGGATCGGCGGTCAGCATTAGAACGTATTGTTTACATTCAGTGTAGTATGCTTCTCATTCATGAAAATCGTCGATATATGTGCAAACAATCGATACAATCCGATTATCGACCCTGAAATGTAATTCTTAAGCTCTGTTGATACTTCGAAATATCAAGACTTGCCACATTGCGATGGTCTGGTGATTGACAATAAGTAATTTATGAAAACAGTTGATAGATCAATAGAATTAAATTGACATAAAGTGATATTGCCCCAGGTCGGAATTTATTCGGGGGCAGCCGCCCCGCTGGCCCTCCCGGTTGCGACGTGTCTCTGATGTAAGCATATACATTTGTAACGTTTGGTTAAGAGAACATTTAATGATAAGACATTTTTTGGTAAATGCATTTAAGTAACCTATAATTATTCGAGCAGTTTGAAGGATATTAGAAGGCACGATTTGCAAGACAATCTAATATAACTTGTCGCTAGCTGGATAGGAGAATAAACCTGCTGCTGATTAAAGCCATTTAAAATCTACATATGTTAACATGTTATATTGACAGCTAAGCTGCAATTGAAGCAATAATCTTGCATAGCACAGCATCTAAAATTGTGTTAGAGTATAAGCAGTCCCTGGAAAGAATCGGGACAGGGAGAAGCATACATCTATATTGGATCCCAAGGCACATGGAAATATGTAGATGGGAATGAACAGAAGCAGATGAACTAGCTAAAAAGGGCGCATCCCTTGAAGCTTGCTCCGTAAACGTCCCAATTAGATTGGGCAAGATTAAGAGAAGGCGACATGTTCGACCAAGCGGATAAGGCGTGGGTTCAAGTGCGGGGCTGTAAATTATCGAAGATTATCTGTACACTCTTTTGTATGAAATTAAGATTAAAATGGGGGTAAATTCCTGTTGAAATAATTTTTTTGGTGTAAGAATACCCATTTTTTGTATGTATTCATGTTGAAAATAAAAAATGGATGATATTACTATAAAACAAGTAAGGAAGTCTAAGTTCGGGTGAAACCGAAGATTATATACCCAGCTGTACACTTTAAATGATGTTGTTGTTTGTTTTGTGTGCTTAATAGTGCTACAAGGCTGCGCAATAATACATATACATATGGTTCCATTCTGAACTAATTTTTCTTCGAGTTATGGCTCCCGAAACATAGAAAATTGCTTAGTCATAAAAGGGGCGGTGCCATATCCAATTTTTTAAAATTTGAAGTTTTTCCTATTTATTGTTATAAATCCACTTGGGAAATGAAATACCATTGATATAAAGCTCTTTTTTTTGCAAAGATATAGCTTATCTTATTCGTCCACGACCCTTTTGAAAATCTTTTATATAAAAGTGGGCGTGGTGTTTAACGGATTTCGAAGTATTCTTTATACTAAAGGCAATCTCTGTGTCGAATTTTGTTATGAAATGCTTAACTTTCTTTGATTTTTGATTAATAATATTTTTAAAATTGATTTTATCACAAGTAGGCGGTGCCACGCCCATTTGTCAATATTTACTCAAGTTATCGTATGCACAGACAGACGGACTAAGAGACGGACGTACGGACATGGCTAAATCAATTCCAATTGGTCCTGCGCACTTTGATATATAAAAGTTTGTATTTATTTCGATTCGTTTATGCCATTGCGATCCACGGTTTTGTTACCAAAGTTGTGTGCACAGCACGCTGAGTATAAAAATAGGTAACCTATTAACGACCAACCTGAAACACCCTGTAAAAAAGAATAATCTCTGTTATAAATTAATCCGTTCTCTTGGTAAGTACTAGAATCTTTATAGGACCTATGCCACTTGTTGCTTCTAGATCTGTCAGCTCTATCACTAATAATTGCTGGAGTTTTAGCCTGGCAAGCGCAGGGAACGAGCACAAAACCTGATTGATCGTTTCTCCTTCAACCCACACTTCATACATTTACGTCTACTGTACAAGCTTCGAGCGATGCGCCCTATTTGTTTAGCTCATCCGCTTTTTAATTTCCATCTATTTCCATATGCCCAGGTACCCAATGCACATGTATATATATCCCTATCGCGATTCTTTCTAGAGATTGCTTGCACTCTTACACACTTTGAGATGTTCTGTTATGAGAGATTATAGCCTTAACTGTAAAAATTGACACGGGTGCAGTTGAAACTATTTTCTTCCAATGTTTCAACTGGTTAATTCGCGGCTGCTACTTCCGCCTGAAAAACGCTAAAGTGGTCTAGAAGCTTGTAGATTTTGTTTATTTCCCGATCTGCACAGTATATCGCAGACCCTACTCCTTCCATTACTTTGGCCCCATCGGTGTGCACGTGTATCACCCCGTTTGCCATTTGGGCACCCTTGTACCAACCATCCACCTCTATTGTGGCTATAAAAGCCCCATATAAGCGCAGGTACGATTCGTATAGTAATTGATGACGCTATACTACTATGGCCGAGTGGTCTACACTCAAGCTGCCCCGAGGCAGTTGTTGCAGTTTTAAACTCTACGTTCTGTAGGTCTACATGTGGAATGTGCAGAATGGCTGCCGAGGTTGTTTTCAGGGCTCCCGCATTGATAACCTGCATACTCCCACTAAATTTTAGGTGGGACTTCATGGTATAGGCTATACAATCGCTGTAAATACCCAATGCGTGAGAGAGGGCGATATATCAGACGTGTACCCCATCATTGTTATGCATGCATAAAGTGCCGTCGAGGCCTTCTTCACTCTCTCCACGTTGAGCTTCCTCGACAATTTACTGCCTAGAATTATTCCTACAAATTGTGTATAAGGTTTATCCTGAAAGATCGCCCCTCCTATGTAGCTTAGGCCTAGTTCAATTCGGGACCGTCCACCGCTTACTTAACAAGACCATAACCGTCTGTGCGCGTTGGCGATCAACCTGGTCTTAAATTTCCAGGCATGTCTATCCCGCAGCGCCCGATCCATTAAAAAGATCATCGTTGGAAGGCACTTTCCACTTATGGCAACTGCAACGTCACCTGCACCGTTAGTTTGACGGGACCCTCGTCGAAACGCCTCAGCAGTTGTTTGAGATCCAGTGTCCAGAGCATACCCCATCGTGTCTACCGAGTTGCCTTTGGTGTACGCATGTTGTTTTGATTATAACAGTTTTTCATCCGTGTTGGACTTTATGTACACATCTATCAGCCTCTCAAAGGTTTTGAGCAGAAATGATGTTAAGCTAATGGGCTTGTAGTCTTTGTATTACATATCGACTGTATACGTAAAGGGTATTCGAATGTATGTACATATGTATGAAAATACTAGTTCTAGCCATTTCTACCGCTTGTGGGTGTAGTCAACGTGATCACGCCTAAAAGTAGTTTATATCCTGCAAAAGAATCGCATGCTGACTTGCATGTCCTTTGAAGACAATTTTCTATTTTCTCAAACACACAATTCCCTCATTCTCATAACGTTTACGTGCTTGCTTCTGCCACTCAAGCGCTTAGTACATTTTTTCTTCTACATGCATTGAACTAAATTATTATTCTTGTATGTACATTTACCGCTAAACACAGTGAATATTATCCTGGCAGGTCGCATTTTTGCAATTTACTTGGATTCTTTTATCTTTGCCACATTCAAAGCATTTGCCGCAAATTGATTTGACTCGTTTGTCAATCGTCTTTGTTTTACACATGCGCAGCGCAGCAGTGCACATTGAAATAGAGTCCGACTGATGTCAGCTATTTCTCAGAGGCCGATGCCGATTAATCTGCTAAAACGTGGGAGTTGACCGATATCGATGCCGATTAATCGGTTCATCGCCGATTCCAATAGAAAGCTATACAAATAATGTATTTACTTAATATCTGATATTAAAATTTTAAAAAATATTTACATAGGAATGAAAAAAATGTCGATTAATTCTAAATATCTGCCGTCGTCAGCCTAACCTTCTGCTGCACCAATGTATACGGGTCAAAGCACGTAGAGGCCCATCTTAAACCTCTTCCACTCTATGGGTCATGGCATTTGGCTGGGTTGCAACTGCACTCTCGAGTTAACCAATTCTTCCGCATTTGGATATAAGTCACAACAATCACGATGGTAACGAATTGTCTTTCCTCCAAGCTGCTACCGGTTGAATATCCACCTTCTAGGTACCTTTGGCCTAGAAAATAAAAATTAAAATTAGAAGAAAAATAAGATTGGGCTAGAAACTCCCAAACACCATAAACACGTTGACCACCAAACCCTCCGTCTTCTCTGTGTGAACACGTCCAAAGAATAATTGTTTAATAAATCAACCGAACGACTAGTAGAGAGAACTCCGATAACATCGAACCCATTTACAACAACAAGCTTCAACTACTTAAATTAATAATGTCCGAGTAACTGGGGACATACATACATACAACGCATGAACCCAATCTTCACGCAAACGCCCCACGCACAGACCTCTGCATTTCGCTCAAGGTCCTCTTATACAAAAATGCATTAAAAGATCTATGGCCTGTTAGCAGAAAACACAGACTCAGATTATATCTGAAGTCAGGACTTGCTGCGACAAACAAAACATCCCGGAGCTACCCTAACTTGAATTTTTCCAACGCGTTTGCCGAAGATTATAACTAATATACTCAAATTTCCTCTTATTAAGAAATTAAACTTACTGCTCATCATTGTCGATAGCCAAGGTGAATGACGCAGCAACGGCATACTCAAACCCCTTCTTAGCCTGGCGCAGACAGCACGTTGTATCAGCATCACCTGACCAAAAGGGGGTTCGCTCATTAATATTTGCATCGCATCTGTAACAGTGCGGCATATCGGCAAAAATGCCAACAATATGCATCTTTATATACTGAGTATACGTCTGAGACCATGAGCACTGGTAACCGTTCAATACCATATGGCGGCCACATACGAAAAGCACGACGACTCAGAGCACAGTCGTTTCGCACAGCGCGCCTCAACTCCCCCGAAATACACAGTATTTTCTCCCTCATATAATCCAAATGCGGAATGAAATTCATTATCTTTCCAATGGTCAGCCACAGGTATTTGATCTGAGTCACATACCTGTTCCTGTTGAGTCCTGATCCGAGCAACCGGTGAACGACTCTGGGACGAGTTGTTCCAGCCGTCTTCAACACTGCACACTTTTGTGTAACGTGCCTTGCCTAGCCCACTGAATGCCACAACAAATCTGCTGAAGCCGCTCGACCATGTACTTCGCCATGCACTGGCAGGAGGCTGAAACCGCGATAGGAATGAGGGTCAAACCTTGTCAGGCGACTTCAGGAGAACCACAGCCCTAACTACTTCCACTTAATAGGATATTACCCTCCCACATTCATTTAATATTAATGACCTCCAAATATTGCGGAAGAACTCCCACAAAGACTAACATATTTCTCCACTTGACCCATCAAAACTTAGAGAACATTAAGGTCTAACCAGGCAAAATGCATAGTGTATTTACATAGGAATATGCAATTTCAAATCATCATTAATTGGTGCTTAAGCGCCTAAGCGATTCTGGCCGTTTCATAACAAGTCACGCCATCCATCCCGGTTACGCGATAACTGACGCGAATTGAGTGCACTAATGGAGGTTGAGTCTTCCTACACCTGTCTATGCCAATTCAATGGAGGTCTCCCCCCTCCTCTGCTTCCAAATTGCGGTGTCGACTGAAATACTTTCTTGACCGAAGCGTCTTCGTCCATTCGCATAACATGACCTAGCCAGCGAAGCCTTTAAGTTTTTATTCGCTTCACTATCGTCACATCTGCGTAAAGCTCATACAGCTCGTCATCAAACCTCATTCGATAATCGCCGTCGGCATCACGGACAGGACCATAAATATTTCGTAGAAATTTTCTCTCGAACACTCCCCTGCAACACTTCAACCATCGTAGGTTTGCGGGTTCAAATCCCACTACCCGGAGAAAAGGCTTTGAAGAGATTTACAAGGTATAATCGAACCAGCTGTCGCCTTGTCCATCCTGATGTCACGTTGTTTAAATTTTTCCCAAATTATGAAATAAACTCCAAGAGCCATCTCACATTCCCGCGACACCGTCTATAATTCGGAGCCATACATCAAGACAGGTATGATGAGCAACTTGTGGAGCGTGATTTTTGTTCGTCGAAAGAGGGGATTACTTTTCAATTGCCTACTTAGTCCAAAGTAACACTTGTTGGCAAGTGTTATTCTTCGTTTGATTTCTAAGCATATTAAATTACTATTAAATAATGTTAGCTGCTAATTTGATGAGAAATAATCTGTCAAGAATCGGCCACCGATACCATCACCGCTACCAATACGCATTTTAAGAGCCGATGCCGCCCGATGCCGATTAATCGGTCGGACTCTGGAATGAATGCGTGTGAGTGTATTTGTGTTTAAAAAGGCGGCATTTTTGAAAAAAGGAGCAAACGACGAAACCATAAGCGACGCCCATGAAAATGTTTTCCATTTTTTCTTTCGTTTTTGAGTTCTTTCCTTATTGCAAGCCGGCAACACCTACCTACTACATCGTGCTCCTCATTTAATGTATTTCGCCAAATGTTGTTTTAAAAATTGATTTGGAGTTTCTACAATGAAGCAAAAAGACATTTTATATAGTTTATGCTACTTCAAATGCTGGGTAACTTATTTAGAAATTCGAGTAGCAGCGGCATTAATGTCATTTATATTCCTTTTTTAGTGCCTCGGTAGTTTTTTTTTTATTTTTATATCAAATGCAAGCGTTTTCCTTTCCACTTTCTTTTTTCTTCTACTTATTTACTGCAGGATGTGGTTTTTGTTGCCAGTGGGCGCATTGCATTTGAATTAATGTTTGCGCATGCGCAACACATGTTTTAAATTTGATGTAATTTTCTAAGCGCAGATTCGTGATGTGATGCTTGCATTACTTGAGAATGTTTGGAAATTTCAAACACTTGCTTTAAGTGTGACAGCACTTCAGGAATGTGAATTTAAAGAAGTGCAAGTGTACATTTTCCATTGCGCACTTGAAAATAATACATAGAAATGGATACGGCTAAGTAGAATTGACCGGCAGGACTTATTCTTTGAAATATCGCGCATTTGAAATATGTACATATGTATGTACAAAAAATGTTTGACCAACATGGGGCTGGAGATGGCTAGCAAAAAGATAGAAGTAGTTTTGGCGAGCTAAAAGCGGACTGCGGTTTTAACCATAGAAGATTATCAAATAAATTCAAAAGCCTTTCTTGAATTATCTAGGAGTAATCTTTGACTTAAAACAAGCTTTTAAGAAGCATTTCAGGGCGGTGGGGGAGAAAGTTTCTAGGTTAGTGAAGAATGCTCAACATCGGCGGCCCAGGCGAAAGCTACCCGTCAGCTATTATCCAACGTAACCAGCTCTATAATAATATATATTATGTATGCAGCACCAGTACGGCACGGATCTAAAATAGTTTCACCAAAAAGATAAACTAGCAGCCTACCGTGTTACTGCTATATGAATAGCATATGCGTGTCAGATGGTGTCCGACGACGCGATCCATGTTTTATCCAGGAAAATCCCAGTAGACTCTACTCTCAGGTGAAATGGCCGATCTGTATGGCATTGGGATCAGCCGACCATCTGAAGATGCTAAGAAAAGCGCAAGGTCACGAACAATAATTAGGTGGCAAGGACGGTGGAAAGAATCGATTAAAGGGCGCTGGAATATAGCGGAGTGGTACTACCGAAAACACAGCGAACTAAATTACCACCTCACACAGATATTGAGCGGGCACGGCGGCTTCAAGGAATATTTACATAAGCGTGACATAGAGGAGGATCTTTTCTGTCCAGACTGTCCCTCCGAACTAGAAAGCGCAGAACATGTAATGTTTCACTGGCCTCGTTTTCACGGCGAAAGACTCTCTGTACACAGAGTTTTTGGAGAGGAGCCTTCCATTAGGAATTTAGTTCACTGAATGTGCGGACAAATAGATTGTTGGACTGCTGTGAGCAAGATGGCCTTTATAGTTATGACGATATTGATGTATGCTGAAATGGGGTGCAGAGAAATGCGCATACGAAGTAGTGGCGATTAAATCGCCTGTCCCCCTGTGACGTTATGCCTAACGACGGTCCCACGGGGTGCGGACACATTAACAGGATTCGCCTGGTTTCATTGGGCCATTTGAGGGTAGTGCGTTACCCCAACGTCCAATATAAAAAAAGGCCATCCTCCACGACCGCGCGTACATCAGCTTCAGAATTCCCTTTAAGAGTGTAGAGCAGGAAGGAACCTACAGAAACCCTCAGTCAACGAAATGGATCGAATTCCAGAAACATGTAGAATCAAAACAGTAAAAAGAGGTTTCCAATGTGAAATAACTGAAAGAATGCAAGGAATGTCTATCACCAATGCTGATGACTGCGTATAACAGAGCTTTCCCCTTTCAGAATATTCAGGAGAAAATCAAGACCGCCATAGTAAAGGACAGGTAAAAGAAATGTTTAAGCTGGCAAAAGTCGCTGAAAGCAAAATATAGTCCACGGAATGATAGAGATAGAAAACGGGGAACGACACACATTTCCCACCGGTAGATGATGCAAAAGAGCCAGCAGGCAGCACTAAAAGTTCGATCACTGAGCGTGTAGTGCCGGGTTTGGCAACCGATACCAATATCTAATAGGTAGAGAAGACTTTCTCTAAGTTGAAATTTCTGGCCTTAAATTGTATATTCTTTGCCATGCTACAAATCTCGAGTAGAGCGATCGTGGAATGACTTACAACAATATTCGACGTGTGCATAAGACTGACTAATGTACCCAATTCTCGGAGAACTGCATGTGTTGTTTTACTAGCAAAGGCGGAGAAGATCAGTCACATGTATCCCAAAGATTTCATCCCCATAAACTTAATATCATTTCTGCTTTGAGAGCTCATAGATGTGCATATAAAATCCAACATGGATGAAAAACTGTTCTCCACAGCAAAACATGAGTATACAAAAGACAAGTCGGTAGACAGAACATAGGGTTGAAACAAGTATAGAGAAGCATTGGAATATTAGGAGTATGTTTAAGGAGTATTCTAAGATATTGGGGGGGGGGGGGGGGGGGGGGGGCGTACTAAATGGGCGATCATGGATGGACTTAACTCCATTGAAGTACATCCAGCCATAACCAGATGGATCGGCTGCATGTTAATTTGCAGGAAGATTGTATGAGGCAACAAACTCACGGGACAGGGGTAGGGTGGGGTATTATCACCTCTGCTGTGGGCGCTGATTATCTACAAGGCAAATCCCTTTCTACAATTAGCTCTTTAATGAATCGGGCCCTTCGATATGTTCATGGCTGGGCATCTAATGTCAAGTGGACAACCAACGCGGGAAGGACGAATATGGTCTTGTTTTCTAAGTGGTCTAAGGTTCCAAATTGGACTAGGCCTTATTCAGAAAAGGATGCCGGGGTGTATGTGGGATCTAGCGCCCTTTCTCTCATTGGGTATAGAGGGCGATTGTAAAGCCTATTCTCTACAACGAAGTATTTTTTTTTGCAAACAAAAAAGAGGTTTTGGGGAGTGTTATCGATGTTGATGGTGCGATTGACAATTGGGTTGGAGGAGCTGTAAATGCCTCTTGAATCACTTGGGTATTTTAGTGGCCTCTTACAAAAGGCATGCAGCCGCGAGTATAATCTTAACCCCCCCCAGATTTTTGAGCCAAAAACTTAAATATCAAGAATGCAGTTATTCCTATGCCATTCTCTCACCTTAAAGATTACTTCTTTTATCGTAGGCCAAAACAAAAAAAAATTAAATAAATTTGTGCTAAGATTTACGATTTTCCTTAGGGGAGCTGGTGTGAGATGGAGAAATCTCGAATCCTGCTACCACACTAAGCTCGTGTGGCCTGAATTGGACACGAGCCGCACATGAAGTCTTCTACTTCTTGGAAGGAGGGACATATTTCTAATGGTTGGACTTATAACCGGCCACATAGCAATCGGGAAGTATGCACAATGGCTGGGTGCTCCCTTCAATGATTACTACAGGAGCTGCAAAGACGAAGAGGAGATAGAAACAGTCAAGCATTTTCTATGTGATTGTCTTGCGCTTTAGCGCAAGAGGAAGAAATCTCTGGGATCTCCGTCCTTTTACGATCTTTGTGATCTGGCTAAGTTGGAACCTAAGAAATTCCTGACATTTGCTGAGTAGGGGAGAGATCCACGTGGTATCACAATGGGACCTTTTAGGCCTAAGTGCACTGGTACTCGCACCGTTGGCCACTCTAACTTAACCTAAGCAGAGTTATGAAATGACCCCGGAATAATTCCGAAATTGTACTGGAATGGAAATGACCTATCAAATGACTCCATATAGCTCTATTAAGACTTTCGAAAAAAGGCTATACGAATAACAAGCGAGGTTTCAGTTTCCTATTTTGCAATCTTTCACAGCATCTCCTGGAACTTTTGCTTTTCTCGTGTAACTTTAAAGTTCGGATGGCCTTGTTGGTTTAATGCTAACTAACTGTTGGCCTCATTTGTCAAAACCATTTCATCGATGCTCAGGTGGACTGGAGCGGCCGTCTTATCGAACTTAATCCAGTTCATAGCATACAAATTGATGCATCAGCGGATAACTTTCAGAGCAGATGTGTACGAGATACCATAAGCACGCTTTTATCCAGTTTCTGTTACAAAAACAACACACACAGCTTAAATGTGGGCAGCAAATTGGTCTCGTGATTCTGGGAAGGTGGTAGCGTAACAACAACAAAATAACTTACAACAAGGAATGACAAATAACTGGCGCTTCAACGCTGGAAAAGTTAGCGACTAAATTGGCAGTGGCGTTGTCTAAAAATGCATCGCTAATCCATTGTAATTATTTTTACGGCGAAACGAACAATAAAGGATCATAACAGTTCTTGTACTAGAAACCGATAAACAACAACAGGATTTACTTACACAATTTATAGCGATAACTCAGTGAAATACATATATATAAATTTATTTAAGTAGCCGAAGGGTATAAAAAATAGCGGGTTGGAAGAAAAATGTACGCAGTGATAAAGAAAACAGAGAACAGAAAGAGGAAGGAAGTAGTGTGGGCCACGTCGATAGCGTTCTTACAAGTTTTTGAACTTTTGTCATTGCATTTGTTTTTTTTTTTTTTATCAAGCTATGGTGGCTTACATTTTAGCTGCTGATTTTTCTGCGATCCTCAATATGTGTTTGTTTTTGTCGTCCATCTTATTGACGTTGACTTTGATATTGTTTTAATTCATCCACCGGCTATAGTAAAAAAACAATATTCCACCTGTAGCCAACAAAGTTTTTGTTTTTATAAATATTTTTTCTTCCTTCCTTCCTGACTGACTGAATCCAGATGCATCCAGCGACAACTGGTTTTGTAAGCTAAAGAAAGCTGTTGTTGCTTTTTATAATTGCTGTCGTGCACAGTAAGTAAGCCGTATTGAATATGTGGAATGCAGCGGTTCTTAACCGTTAGTCCTGCGGATCATCGGCGGGAGAACGAACCGATGATAGAAAAAAGTAATTGTCATGAACTACGAAAAGGAAAAAAAAACATAAAAATAACGACACACCCGCTACCATCTTCATAAAAAAAATTTAGGGGAAGGTATCGAAATTGTTGAAGGGGTTTTTTGTGGCTCTCGAAGCTATCGCCAAGCTGATGTTAAAATTCAAGAGTAGCGGGAGAGTCTTCTAACAATCCAAAAAAAGGCGCCAGTAGCAAGAACTCATGATGTTCGTTGTGCAAACATACAGGAATACATTTCGAAAACGAATATTTTTAAATTAACTAGTGCTTGCCCTGTGATGAAATTGAACCAAAACAGAGATGACGCATAGATAATACCTCGTCAATAACAAGTCGATAACTTTTCGATACCAAATTGTCAACTTTTGGTAAACAAACCGATAATTCGTCGACAGCAAACTTATAATACTTCGATAAGGAAACAATAACTTGTATATATATTGAAGATAGCATATTTATAACAAAATTTATAACAGATCGATAGCTCGTCGAAAAAATATATAACACGCTCATAAGTCATCGATACCGAACAAACCGATAACAAACCGATAACAACCCGTTAAAACTTCGATAACAAAATGATAGGAAAGGAAAGCTTTGTTTGTAGGTATGTTATCGCCAAGGTATGGTCGAGTTGTCGATTTTTTATTAAAGTGTTTTTTAAATTTGCTATCCCAAAGTAAAGGACAGCTTTGTTATAGGTGTGCTATCGGTGAGGTATCGTTATCGATATTTTACCAACAAATTATCGGTTTGTTATCGAATATTTATCGATAAAATATCAAAATGTGATGAATCTGTTATTAAAAAGTTATCGATTTGTTATCGGCGTGTTATCGAAAAAATTTCGAAATGTCATCAAAAAGCTATTGATTGGTTATGGGAGTATTAGCAATATTTTGTGGATGTGTTATCAGTTTGTTATAATAAAATTATCGATTTCTTACCAAAACGTTACCAATTTGTTATCGAACAGTTATCAAATTCTTATCTGAATTCTCCCAACTTATTGTGGACGTGTTATCGATATATTAACGAACACTCATCGAGAAACGCCTGTAACCCGTCGGTAATAAGTCAATAAGGGAAGCAATTACGAGCCGATAAAAAACCGATAACCCGACATTTATAATTTTATATCGATGGTAAACCGATAATGAAACAATAGTCTGTCGGTATCGGCTGTTACCTATAAGAAGCCTCTGTAGTAGTGTAACTTCTTCGGATAATTAAAATATTGATATGAACCCATCGCGTATTTGATGTAGTATTAGAAGCCATATTCACAAATTCAATGAATTGGTCGAAACCAGTATTATATTTTTATAGCAAAAACTTCTATTGACAAACGCCTAAAGGGTATCTTTCATATTGATTATGATTTTTATAGAATGAAAATTCTTAATATTTAAAAATTCAAAATAATGAAAAATAAAATTACTGAACCTAAATATTGAATTCACAAAGTATATAAAGTTAACAGGTAAAATGTGTAATATAATAGAAAGCCGCTTTTTATTCAAGCGGATGGATTTTAGTAGGATTGAGCCGTGTATGGAAATCCACGTATATGGGGAAAGTTTCTGATCGTCCTTTACTTAGGGAAAGCCTAGTCGTTTTTTTTGTATGCGGTTCAAGCAGCTCACTACTGCCGACCGCTTTTGGCCAAGTACCTTCCGGGTAGTCACTGAACATCCGCTTGGTGGTGAGCTTATGTGAGGAGGAGACAACATATGTAGCTAGCCCCCTCCCCCATAATCGTTTTAAGGTCTAACTTGGGAACTTCGTCAGCAGCGTCTGATCATCATAGGGTGCGGTTGCAAGCGGTCGTCTAACTTGGATAAAGCGGATCGCTATATGAACTTGCATTCAATATATTCATTCCCGCTGAGCGGGTTGTATGCTGGCCTTGGGACCCGCCACATTCAACTACACTGCAATTAAAAGAAAATTAAGGCCTCGGATAAGAAGACAGCCCATAACTGATTACGACTCCCGCTCGACTGAAGTGGCGATGCAAATAAGCGCAGTTTCTGCGTCGAATTAGTGGTGGGAGAGTGACTTTGTCGTCAAGTACAGCTCGTCTCCGCCCATCTACCGACAGAATGAAAGACGATGAGGGAAAATACTCTTTCTATGAACGCTTAGAACTCACATGCGAGCGCTGCCCCTGCCATTTTATAAAAATTGTGCTTGGTAGCTTCAAAACCAGGGTGGGCAAAGAAGGTGTTTTCGGGCCCACGGTCGAAAAAATGTAGCCTACACAATCAAACCTCTCCTAATGGACTACATAAAAATATACAACAAGCAGTTCTCCGATCGAAATACACGCAACTAGACCGAGCACGTTTTGATAGACGGATGACATGCCCTCACTGTTTTGAATGTGCGCACGATCCGAGAACTTAACATCGACTCGGATCACTATGACGTCGGATCCAAAATACAAGACCGTCTCTGCGCGGTAAAGGTAAGCTGCAATCGTAACATTCCGCCAATAACTTCGCAACTCGATTTTTACACCTGCTCTCTGAGAACACAAGTCAAGCCGAGGTTACCGGCGGCCACGGAAAAAAATTGGAAGAAACTCCTGTAAGATCGAATAAAGCAACCTTGAAATCGATGTCCAGAGAGTATTTAGGTTTTGGGATGATGAACTCTATCCCACAATCCATGATAATGGAATTAATATCTCCCCTCCCGATTATGACGAAGTCAGAAGAGCAATAAGAAGATTAAAAACCAACAAGACCCCTGGAGCTGATAAATTGCCTGTGGATCTATTCAAATACAGCGGCGAGGAGTTGGTAAGGTGGATGCATCAGCTTCTTTGCAAAATATGGTCGGGCGGGTGCATGTCTGGCGATTGTAATGCAAGTGTTCTTTACTAGTCCACAAGAAGGGGGATCCTGCAAACTGCGCCAACTATCAGGCAATCAGCCTTATAAGTATTGCATATAACGCCTCATTAAGCGTATTGTGCGAAAGATTGAAGCCCAGCGTAAATCGGCTGATTGGACCTTATCCGTGCGACTTTAGAACTTGTAAATCTACCGGTGGCCGAATTTTACTATGCGCCAAACCTTGTAAAACTTATACAATATATACCTCGTCAGTAAAAGTTTAAGAACCACAGAATGCTGTTTCCTTCCCTTTTATTACCCTCATTAATATAGTTGACTGATATTGTCTTCCAATGAAAGACTGACTGTAGTATTTCAATCGCCAGTTCGCCAAATACCCTTTCATCAAAGCTATATAGCATTTGCACAAAGTCACTTGTGATATCTGGCAGCAAAAGGTGGCGTGGTGGCATGCAACATGCAGACCGCCGTCGCTTTACAATAACAAATACAAGTACATTGTGTGTTGTACTTAGCAAGTAGTTTGAAATAGTGAATTTTCCTTGCGATATACGCGAATAAAAAATTTGGCATCAAAAACAATTAAAATGCACACATTTTTGGATTCAAAAATAAACAACAAAGAATGGGAGCTGCAGATGATGAACGGAAATTGCAGACATTGGCCATGCAGGTGTATACCAGCTGAGGTGACATTCAGTTGCACATGCATAAAACATCCCAGTAGGAAAAGTTGTGATCACATAAATAAATGGAAACATAAAACTATTGCGCTACATGTACATACGATCTCCGAAGGCTCAGAAACCCTCACCCCAAAATGGGCTTTCTCATTTTAATAATTAACCCAATTCAAAATCAGCTCCATGCAGCAAAACTGTTCCTTACCATTCCTCTCTGGGGAGAAACCAGAAAGGTAGTTGTGTGTCCGGCTCAATCAGTGCGCGATCAAACTATTTGGCTTGTGCAATTACCCGCTCAAGATCGATGACCAGAGCAAGCGTAAGAGCTTGTGCCTTATATAAGCTTGAGCTGACCCCTTGCAGATAAAGTGATTGACGGTTTCTTTGTATTCGTTTAGGGTGCAGCTCCTACACACCTCATTAAAAAGTGAAGACTCCAAGAACATCCCTTACACTCTCCAAAACATCCGAGAAGTATTTTTATAGCTAAAAGAAGGCTAATAAGACAAAACTTTTAAAATTTGTTCCGCATGCAGGCCTATTGGCCAGTGCATTGTTATTGTTCCCGGCTCTCAGTTCCTTTCTTATTGTCTCCGGACCATATTTTTAAGAAATTTTGCAAATATTCGAAAAGGTCGCCATCATAGATCACCCAAAAGTCTCTAATTTTCATGGAGCACGGAAAGTAGTTTGTGGTTTCGTCAATGCCGTGCAGCTTGTTCAAAATACCAGTCAAATGCTTCTCGTTTCAGCATTATCTGAGTTTTTAGGTTGGTCCTGTTGGAGATGCGCGATTTTGATGGTATGCAGGCTCCATTTTATCTTTTTAAAACTTTTGATATTAAAGAAGAATCATGGTGTACAAATTGCATAGAGGATCTACCACAGCTTGGTGAAAATTCGCGGATCTTTGTGCACGCTTGTATTAAGGCTTGCGAGGTTCCTTCGACCACGTCCGTCTCTAGCGTAATAAGATTGTTATCCTTGGGACTTCTTTTTCTGGTTCGCAGCCTAATTCTAAGTGTGTTACTCTTCTACTCGGGGAATATCCGGCCTCTAACCTTACTACCTGCCTTTGGCCCCTCCGAGAAGCCGGATTACTGCTGTTACCTACCTTTGCCGATTTTAAATTCCTTTGATTTTGCCTCCATTTTCCCCTTCCTACAAATATAGAATCTCGAGCCATTCAACGTACAACCACTTGCCCAGCGGTCTGAATGGGCCTTTGTTTAATACGGGGAAGAAAACCCATCCGTCACAGCAGCGCTCATTACTGTCATAAGGCCACCGTTACTTCCCAAGGCCGTCCGTCATCGGAAAGGCGCCGTTTGAATAAAGTATACACTTTTTGGTTGCAGTTCATCCAATAGCCACGGTCCGCATAACACCCTTTTCTGTAATCCTTTCACTGTACGCAAAAAAAATTTATAAGTAACTAGCAGACCAGGCATACGTTGTTCTGCCCTAAATTTGGCCTATGTGCATACTTTTTTATAAGCTTTTTCCGTCTAACTCTGCCCAGCCCTCTACACTTTTTCCTAATCTTTTTATTCACTCCTCCCTCCGTCTTTTTCGCTTCATCTCCATCTTCGTCTCATTCTATCTCTTTCTCAGTCCCCTTCTCTCTTTTCTTTTCTCTCAAGTTTTTCTCCTTCTTCTTCATCTCTTATTGCCAGTCCCAGAGGGTGGTATGTATTTTGTTCCACTCCCACTCCGACTCGCAGTCTCAGTCCCAGTCCTAGTCCTAATCCCAGTCCCAATCCGTTTCTGGTATACTTCCCGGAAAAAAGCATCGTAAATATTAATATAGGCAAATTTATATACGAAATTTCAGGCAAATCGAATAGGACGTATGTAAATAGGTATGTGGGTATAATTAATTCTTGCCTTTATTTCGGCTTCGCATGCATATTTATCAGTTTTGCCAGGTTGATGCGACTAAATCGAATATCACAATGAACTTTAGAGCTCTCAGCAACAGCTTTCATTTGATATCCATATTGTATAAACACATTCTATGGGTACCCGGGTCCACGTTTTATGCTACATCTCGAGACCCCAGCCTCCCAGTTGTATGAAAATTATCCTGTACTATAGCACTCATCAACAGTTTTCATTTGATATCCATATTGTATAAACACATTCTGGGGGTACCCGGGTCCACGTTTTGTGCTACATCTCGAGACCCTAGCCTCCCAGTTGTATGAAAATTGTCCTGTACTATAGCACTCATCAGCAGCTTTCATTTTATATCCATATTGTATAAACACATTCTAGGGGTAAGACCCTATGCTCGTAGCGAAAAAAAGGTAGACGTTGGCCGATTCTCAGACCTACCCAATATGCTCAAAAAATTTGATGAGAATCGGTTCAGCCGTTTCGGAGGAGTTAAGCCTCAAACACCGTGACAGAAGAATTTTATATACCTATTGAATTTTTTCTAAAAAAAAATCATAACTCAAGAATGGCTAAACCGATTTGGGATTTCAAAATCAACTAACCATCACCTCTCCTTCCTGTATCTTTCTCAAAAATTTCATGGCAATCTTTCTATCCGTTCTCGAGTTATGGAGTGACAATCAAAATGTACACTTCTTTTTATACATATAGATTTCGACACAAAGGAACTTAACCTTCCTAAAGAATGAGAGCTCGGCAACGTTGTATAAATTTAAGATTGCATTTAAATCCTATTTCCCTTCAGTCTGTTTATACTCTGCCTGTTAGAAGGATATCCAGCAATCCTTAATCTAAAGAAGTCCTCGCAAAGTGGTGAGCCAGCAAAACACTTGAGGACTGGAACGTAGCTGGTAAAAAAATGCTAGCTGAGATGCATTAGCATCATCATTAATTGGCTCCTATGCGCCTTAGCGATTTTGGCCGGTTCAAAACATGTCACACCAACTATCCCTGTTTCGCGATAACTGACGCCACTTGCGAGTACCAAGGGAGTAAAGACTTCCTCCACCGACCTCCCCAACTCAATGGTGCTCTCCACCGTACACTCTTCGTTGCGGAAGAAAGCTTATACTAATACATAGCGCGATAATCTCAAAAGAAGTTTTAGGCCGAGCTTTTCTTTCATTTCGCTTCGTGCTCACCTTAATTCTTCCTACAAATTGGTGTGACCTACATACATGTTTCACGCCGACACCGCGTCTGCCAGGCAGATGAATTTTCACTGAGAAGCTTTTCATGGCAGAAACGCACTATGAATTTTTGGCCATATCACTGCCAATAGGAAACACCGTTTAAGAAAACCTTTTTTCTATTAAAAAAAACTTGTTTCTAAATTTTTGACATTGGTTTGCCCAGGACTTGAGCCCAGGATGTTCTTCACACCACGGCAGCCGCAAGTAAGCTTATACAGAATATCTTAATACCTCCTTCGATACATTCGTCGACATCACGTATTGGGTTATAAATCCTCTGGAGAACTCTTCCCTCGAACACTCTAAGAACCATCTTATCTTCTCTTGACACCGTCCATGACTCCGAGTCATACATCAGAACAGGCATGATGAACGACTTATAGGGCATGATTTAATGCTGGTTCCTAGTAAGACAAATTCTTTTAGAATCTCGAATTTATATCCATTAACAGTGATGTGGCTGCCAAGACGCGTATACGCCGACTCTTTTTTGGAGGACAGCAAGTATATCGTTTTTTTCTCATTTACAGCAGAGCGCACTTCTTTGCCTCTTTATCCAATCCAGCAAAGGCAAAACTTACGTGGCGTTTTTTAAAGCAAATGGTATCAATATCGTCTTACAATAGTACTTCTGGTAATATAATATTCTCCAGCATTGGGTTAAAAAAACCACACGACAGGGAGTCGCACCAAATTAAATGGGGCCAAGCCTAAAAACTACCCACTGGAAGAAGCTACAGGCCTGCCAAAATACTGCGCTAAGAACCGCAACGGGCTGTCTTCTTATGTCCCCAGAACACCATCTACATAATGAGGCGAGAATACTCCCCTGTGAGGACCAAATATAATCCATTAATTTGGCCCACACAAAACCACCACCCCATAACACAGGAGCAGTACTACAGACAACACGAGACACAAACAAGTCTCTGAAACATCATAAAAACACGATTAGCAACATTGCCAACAAAACACGGGACACAAACAAGTGTCAGAAACATCACTAGCGCAACAAGTTGCCGCAACACGCCACAGCAACACCGTAACCATGGCAACGCAACGAACTATGCTAGCAACATCAAGAGCATTGGCTATAAAAGGGCAACACGAGAAGACAGGAGGCAGTCAGCACGCGGTTGTCGTTGCGACCGGAGCTACTGTTGAAGCGCTCTGGAAGGCATATCGGTTTTGACCATTGCAAGCTAGTGCGTTTCATAGGAGAAAGTCGTGGACTGAAGATTGTGGGTAAGCAGGTTTTGACCGCTCTACAACGCTTTAGATCACGCTTGCTCCCTCGCAAGCAAACGTCCTCCACAGCATCGTGATCCCGCGCTCAGCCAAACGTCATCCGCTGCAGAAGTACGTCGGCAACCGCAGTAGGAGTGAGTCGAGGTGAAACGCAACAATGTGACTGTACCGAGGCTAACGGATCTCACCTAACGGGGCGCAAAGTTGCGACTGTCACCTGAGCAGCAATTGAAGGGCAACTGAAAGGCGTATCGGTTTTGACCATCGCAAGACAGTTCTCGTCATAGGAGAGAGCCGTGGGTTGAGGATTGTGGGTAAGCTGGTTTTGAACGTTCTACAACGCCTTAAACTACGCTCGCTCCCCGCTAAGCGAAGGCCCACAACGTCACGAGCCAGCAGAGTTACGCATACACACGACGTTGGCCACAGCAGAGTCACGCTTACATACGACGTTGGCCGCAGCAGAGCTACGCAAATATACGACGTTGGCCACAGCAGAATCACGCATACACACGACGTTGGCAGCAGAGCCACCCATAAATACGACGCTGGCAGAGCCACGAATACGCACGACGTTGGCAGCAGCAGAGCTACGCGTACATACGACGGTGGTCGCAGCGGAGATACGCGGGCATACGACGCTGGCCGCAGCAGGCTTAGCACTGCCACTAACCATAAAAGGAACACGCCGGCGCAAGGCGTCACCGAGACACATTCACACATACCTAGACGGCGACCAGTACGGCGCCCTAACAGAACGCTCCTAACGGGACACGAGGGATCGCTAGCCCATCACGAATTATAAAGCAAGCAATGAAATTAAGTGAATTATTGATACACATTTTACACATTTTATATTAAAGTTTAGGGAATTTACCAATAAAGTGAATTTATATGAAAACGATTTGCAAGGTGCCCCAAAATACAAATTCATTGTAAACGAACCTTGGACACGGCGAGTATACCCCAGCAGTTACGGAAGAAGCACCGGGGCAAGGAAAAGCTTCGTTACACCCCATCAGGGAGAGAAATGAGATGCTAACCAAACAGTTCCTGTTGAATACCCAGAAACCTGGGCATCCCAACAGGCATCTGATTGATGAGCCAGCACCGCCTAGGGACTTAAGGAGTCATCTCCGTAAGCATTTTGAGGAAATACGGCACCTGAAAACTCAGCCGTATGAAGCAAAAAAACACATGCAGGTCCTTGGTGAACTCCACAAACAGGCGTCGGACCTTTATGCCGGGAATTGCCCGGTGAGTCCAGTACTCAAAGAACCGTACCCAAAACTTGCGGAAGAGGCACGCATACTCCCCAGGGAAATGCGAGTCACTCTGGCTCAACTTCGTTCTGAATACTGTAACAGGTTATACTCATACATATCCAGAATCAACTCCGACATAAAAATGTATGCCCCGCTTGCAATGTGTCCCCACATGACACCAACCATCTCTTTAATTGTAATGTGGAACCAACGCCTCTAACACCCCTTTCATTTTAGTCCACCCCTGTCGAAACAGCAAGTTCCTTGGACTCCCGTTAGAGGATATTAATGACAATTTGTGATCGGTCGCAGCTATTAGGTGGGACGAAACATTGCTACAACAACAACAACAACAGGGAGTCGCTTTGTCTGAAAACTTGTTTGGTTTCGAATGGCTTGTAGAGATAATTCCCAATCTTTACGGAGCTGGAGGTGTAGCTCAACCCCATTTTCCAAACTTTTATTAGCTTTGCAGGGAACATAAACTCAGAAATACCAACTTCTAGCTTTCACGCTGTCAGAGGCTGCTTTGAAGTTGACAAAAAGATGGTGAGTGTCAATTCTGTTATCTTTAGTCTTCTCCAGAATCTGGCGTATTATGAAGACCTTTTCGATAGTAGATTTTCCAGATGGAACCTTATACGTGATATAAGGTAGGTTGAGGCTGAGGTAATTAGTGCGGTGTGCTGCCTTAAATTTCAGTATCGTGGCATACGCTCATTCGACTATATTTTGCATTGGAATTTAATACTTGCTTACTTAATTGGCACTTAACCGTTCAAGCGGTTATGGCCGTCCAATAAGGTACAGCAATCGCTGCGTCTTTGGAATAACTAGCGCTAATTTGTCACACCAAAGCATTCCAGTGGAGTGGGGCTGACCTCTTCCTCTGCGTCGATAGGCTGGTTCCAATGACAATACTTTTTTGGCCGGATCGTCATCTTTTGGTATGGTAATTGGCTGGACTATGTTGGTGTCTGCTAAAGCTCGTACAGCTTATCAGTAAATTTTTTTTTGGTACTCGCCATCGCCGATGCGTAAAGGCCCATAAGCCATTCGAAGAAATTTTCTATCGGCCACTTCCATGATTCCTCTGATGTTGTCATAATCCATTCTTCTGCACCATGTAGCTGGACGGTTAGAAGGAGAGATTTGTACAGCATACTTTTTGTTTGCAGAGATAGGACTTTACTTTTCAATTGCCTACCTAGTCCATAGGAGTTTAGAGATGTACTTTAATAACTCTACGTCTCCGTATTTAAACAGCTCGGCTGGTAGTCCACGGTTATCGGACGCTTTTTTATTCCATAGCCGGGATATTGTAATTTCTCTCTTCTTCTTAGTCGGATGGCGGAATGTGACTACCGCCATCGGCGATTAGGGGGTATCGTGTTTGATCACTGTATTTCGCATAACGGCCACTGTAGAAGTGATAAAGAGGCAGGCTGTAAAGTAAATGCCGGCTCTAGTTATAATTCATCCCATCCTTCAGAACACTATTTTTTTAAAACCAAAGTCACAATCTACGTACCTAAAAGTTAAGTAGCGACTTTTCTGGAATCAAACCAAAAAATAAATGTAAGGCGAGATAACCTCCGAAGAGATCCAAGGCCGAGCTTCTCTTCCAATTTGCGTCGTGCTCTGCTTGATTTTCCCCACAAATTGGCCGGACGGGGCCTACATGTTTTATGCCGACTCCGAACGGCATCTGCAAGGCAGATGAGTTTTCACTGAGAGCTTTTCATGGCACAAATACACCCGGAGCACTTGCCAAACCCCGCTTAGAAAAATTTTCTTATAATTGAAAAACCTTATTTCTAAAATTTTGATGTTGCTTTGCCCGGGGTGTGAACCCAGGGCATACGGTGTGGTAGGCGGAGCACGCTACAATCACACCACGGTGGCCGCCATATACCACTCGCAAATCCACTTGACTACATCAGCTACACATACACACGTACAGTTGCGTTCATCAACTTTCGAAACGGGAAAAAATCAACACTTGAATCATTTACTGAATCGCGAAAAAAAAAATTTAATTAAGTAACCAACAACAATACTTAATCCACCAATGTTAAGCACAACAACAAACATGCTGCAGCAGCATTAACACAAAAAATGAGTTAAGATACAAAAGATTAGCAGGAAACGCAGTCAAAAAATAATGAGCTGCTTCCAAGCTCTGTGAAGATTCGCTCACTTACAAATGCAAAATACTACGATGTAGTATTACATTTTTTGCTGTTGTTATTGCTGTATCTTTAGCTTAAAGGTGTGTAGACGAAAATTTCATTAAAAGCGTTTATCTCATTGTTAAACATCTGCGTGCAACATTCACCTGGTTGCACGCATCATCATACTAAATATTTACAAACACACACACACACTCATGCGTACATACGACTGCAAGTAAAGCCGAATTTTCATATTATAGAACTTGATATGCTTGTTATAAGCGAAATTAATCCTTTTATTCTTGTCCGCGTTGGTCACTTTTAATTAGGATACGTGAAAGTTTTCATCTGCAATTGTATGTGCAACGTCATTCCATACACGCTAACCTGTTGTATCTGAGATGGATTTACCTCTATCTATCATGAACTAATTTTAACATTTTGCTTAACTTTTTTTTCGCCAGAAAAATGTTTGGTATATTCTTAGCATGACCCTAGCCAGTAAAGCCTTTGGGTGGTTATTAAGCTTTATATCTCCCGTCGGCCACATGGACAGACTTTGAATCTTCCAAGGGGTTTTTCTCTCGAATGCTCTAAGAACCACCTCATCTTCTCTCGACACCGAACTTGATTCCAAGTAATACACTAGGACAGGTGTGATGAGCGACTTGTAGAGCGTGATTGTTGTTTGCGTAGAGAGTACATTACTCTTAAATTCCGACAAGACGAACCTGCTTCTCTTCACGAGGTAGTACAAGCCACCAGACTAGCATTCTTAAACGGCCAGCAACTAACCCTGTCATCGAGTACCTAGTATCTGGGACTAACAATTGACTGCAAGTTGAAATGGAAAATATGCATTGAAAAGCGGGTACGGAAGGCCTGAATCGCCTTCTATGCCCGCAAATCAATGTTTTGTAAGAAATGGGGACTGGGGGCATGGTACTTTGGATGTAGGAGGCGGTGGTGCGACCGGTGCTTACCAATGGTTCCATAGTCTGGTGGGAAGCTCTAAGTAAAGCTACAATCTCAGCAGTCTGCAAAAAGTCCAGCGCACTGCGTGCGTTGGTGCCATAGTGGTCGGACGCACTTGCCCCACAGTTGCTTTAGACCCCATTTTGCACCTGCTTCCGATCGACTTGCATATACTTTGTACATCGTCACAAACCGCACTGAGACTCAGCGAGTCTGGGTGTTGGAAGGATACTCAGCAAGGGCATAGTAGTATTCTAAAGAAACTTTCGGATGGTACATGTAGTACCGAGACAGATTACTACCCTCGCAAACTGAAGTTTGGGTACGGCTGTAATACCGCCATTCGAAGCAGCAACGAGTGGAAGAGAAACCCGGGCATAAGGGTCGACGACATCCAAATCTACACTGACGGCTCCAAAATGGAATCGGGAGTGGGGGCCGGAGTCTAGATTTGTATGCATCATTCAGACTCCCATCGCACTGTAGCGTGTTTCAAGCAGAAATCCTCGCGATTTGGCAAGCCTGCATATCACTGGAGGGTTTGAATGTAGCTGCTAAAATATGCATCCTGTCGGATAGCCAAGCAGCGCTAAAAGCGCTTTCCTCGCCACATATTAACTCAAAATTAGTGTGGGCTTTTAAGCGACTCATGTCCCAGTTATCCGCCAATCTAGAACTACGCGTTATCTGAGTCCCGGGTCATAGGGGGATAGAGGGTAACGGGAAGGCCGACAAGCTAGCACGCAGAGGCTCATCGGAGATGAACGAGGAAATAACCAGTGTCGAAGTAGGCATACCCTTAGCAGTAGCCAAGGGGAATATCCAAAGCTTCTACTTGAAGAAAGCACAAACCAAGTGGAATAACATCACCGCCTGTGCAATATCAAAATCCATTTGGCCAAACATGATGGAAAGAGGACGAGAAGTCTTCTGAACAAATCCAGGGCTAACACACGCAAACTAATAGCAGTCTGCACCGGTCATTGGGCAGTTGGTACGCATGCGGAAAAGATGGGCATTCGGTATAACGACTACTACTGAAGCTGCAAAGATCCAAATGCCAGGGAGACATTAGAACACTTTATATGTAAGGTTCCTTGGAACTCGGTTTCTAGAAGACCTCAGAGGGTTATCTGTGATATAGCTACTTGCGCCACCAGGGTGACAGCCATTTCACCTACCTACTTTACTCTTCAACTGCCAACTCAGCCCAAAGTAGCAAGAGTTACACTCAGTTTTATTTCTAAGCTGGCATCAATTGGAGGAAGTCTTTCACAGTCTCAATTTTCAACAGTGACGTGGCTTCCAAGGCATGAAAGCGCCGATACGTTCTTGGACGACAGCAAGTACTTCGTCTTGTCCTCATTTACCGTATGAACCACCTTTTTTTGCCTCTTTAACTAATCCAGAGAACGCACGGCTCGTTTGTTTAGATCAATAATGTCAATATCATCATCATGCGCCAGTAAATGTACGCACTTATAATAGATTGTACTAGTTTAGTTCTGCTGCTAGAACTGTCTTCTCCAGCGTTCTGCTAAAGAAATCGCATAGGAGAGAGTCACTTTGTCTGTAGCCTTGTTTGGTTTTGAATGGCTGGCATGAAACGGAGTCACCTTGTCTGAAATATTGTTTGGTTTCGAATGACTCGGAAAGGTCCTTCCCAATCCTTACGTTGTTGGCGGTGTTGCTCAAAGCCATTTGCCATGAGCCTTATTAACTTTGCAGGGAACCTAAATTCAGGCATACAAGCAACTTCTTTTATTTTCACGCCCTCAAAGGCTGCTTTGAAATCGACAAAAGATGGTGAGTGTCGATTCTCTTATCGTGAATCTTCTTCGAGGTCTGCCGCATCGTAAATAGTCGTTAGTAGATTAACCAGGTCTGAAAACGCACTGATAAAATCCAATGGGTTTGTTGACTATCGGCTTCAGTCTTTTGCACAATTCACTAGATAGAACATGCGATGTCAAGTAAGCAGTTTCCGGGCACACTTAAATTCCAATCTTGAGGCATGCGCTCATTCGAGCATATTTTGCATAGGAGTTGTTGCATTTCCATTAACAACTCTTCACCTCCGTGTTTGAATAGCTCGGTGGGCATTCTGTCATTAACTGACGCCTTGTAATTCTTTAACCGAGATATTGCCGTTCTCACTTCGTCGTAGATAATTGGGTTCGCCTTCTCCATCGCTAGCTAGCAATGGGGAGGAATGATCCCAACATAACTTAATCACATTCTGTATGTTAAGTGAAAGGTCGCCATTATTATTTCTGCAGGAATCTGACCCGGTTTGGAAACCCACCGTCATCCGCTGAATTTTTTGGTAGACTATTCAGATATTAGTCCCATCAGCCAGCATCTGAAGCTTCTCCAACTCATGCCGTTATGACTTAACTTTTATTCCTTCTAAATAGGCGTCTCTCTTCTTTCTTCGCTTTACGATAATGCTCCATTGTACCGCGCGTTCTCGCTGCCGTAAGCAGCGTGGCACTATAGGCAGTGTCCTTCTTTTCCAAGGAAGCGAAATATCACTCATCGTATAAGTAGTTTATGTGGGCTCGCTGAAAACCTATTGTGTGAGCAACGGCGATACTGAATGAGAGAGAAACATGCCCCCACTTTTGGGACAACCTGCTAAGTCGGATAGTGCTTTCAGTGGGCAATTATGAAGTCAAGTGCAGTATTCATCAGTAAGTTTGTTTATATGGCCACTGTAGTAGACGCCGCAAGGCTTCTTCTTCTGTATTGCCCCGTACATCGTGGTTTCTGTATGGTTGTGATATTGGCCTTTGCCTTGACGATGACGTTAACCAACCGAAACAGGGTACCGGTACCATTTTCTAAAAGGGTTGGAAATTCCAGGTACAAGTATGATTTAAGTGAGGCCCTATCCACTAGCGGGTCGATTGAGTTATTAAATTGGTATGCTGTGGATGTTTTCAAACAAAGGAGTCACAGTGTAACAGCTGGTGGTGATTAGGGTGTTTGGGAATTCTAGCCCCAACTCATTTTTCTATTTGTTTTCATTTTTATCTCTCTAGGCCACCGGTTCAGTGGTAGTAGCTTCGGCTATTAAAATCCGACCAAGAATTTTAAGATGGCACCACGGAGAGTAGACATTCCCTGGAGATTTCTCCGCTTCTGCTTAATTGTGTGTTCACTTATATCATCAGTTAGGACCAAGGTAAGCGGTCCCTGGGCACTATTTAGGCGCGCTTTGACCCGTATGGATTGGTGCATCATAACGCTAGTAACCGACGTAAGATAGATCACTTCATTCCAGGTAGATGCCCTCAAATCATGGTCATCAAAAACATTATTGTCCGTCAACCGTTTGCCGTGGTTGGCATCAGAAAAAAGAGTTCTCATTCGAAGCTTGTTCATATGTTTATTAAAAAAGGTTTTTTTTGTGGTCTCAAACATAGCGCACAACCCAGGCACGGGATTTAGATTTTAGTTAGAAGGGCTCGGAGAGGTCCTCTTCAATCCTTCAGCAGGCATAGCAACATACGACTTGCCAGCTTAGCTTGAACAATGTTGTATTTATCAGGAAACCCGAAAATGTACCTCTTTGTATATCTGTATCCCCTCCATCTACACAAATGAAGCTTTATATTAAAACAAATAAATGTAAGGTGCGATAACCTCCGAAGAGATCTAAGGCCGAGCTTCTCTTCCAATTTGCGTCGTGCTCCTCTTGATTTCCCCTACAAATTGGCCGGGCGGGACCTACATGTTTTATGGCGACTCCGAACGGCATCTGTAAGGCAGATGATTTTTCACTGCATACGGTGTGGCAGGCGGAGCACGCTACCATCACACCGCGGTGAAAGCTTTATATTGGAAAAAGTTAAAAGAGGACAACTGTTCGCAGATTTTGTGCCATTTTCGTCTCAATTTATAATTTAATTATTTGCCACCTAATTCAATATGCAACACCAAAGGCAGTTGAGCATTTTATTGCAACAACACCTCACCTATTTTGAACTGCGAAAATGCTTTAAATTAGCTTTAGTATGCGAATCTGCGTGTGCGCATGCGCAAAAGTTGCCAAATAAAGTCACTTAACTCAATACTGGCAAATAAATACGCCTCGAATGCTCTGATTTTTTCACAAATCACGTCCACATATTTTATTAGATTTTTATATGCCATTTTAAGCAAGACAACAACAAACTTTGTAGAGCGATTTCATGCCGTAGTTTTTGTTATTGTTGTTGTTTTAGCTGCCGTATTAACAATTTATTCATTTATCATTTGTGTTATGAAGCATTTTGAATACTCGCACATAGACATTGAAAAAGCATAATAATTAGATCTCCAAAATGAACAATGCGTTGAAGGTAAGTTTTGATGTGTCTGTATTAGTATCAAGGTACCAAGGTTCGTTTGTGTGTGTTTTTATGATTATCAGCTTATTTTTAACTTTTGTGGGATCGAAATAAAGCTGCTGCTTGCTGCCTTAAAAGTAGCTGTCTGCTGCTGTTTTGTTAATGATGATGTTAATGATATTACTAGGTCGCCTTCGTAAATGTTTGTACTTCACAACACGGGGTTTTCTTCTTCGAAATCGACTATAGACCTTCTGTAGTTCTGTGTGTAGCGTGATTGGTTCGCTGAAGCCTAAACAGAGTATTTCTGTTTGCAAAACTTCAAGACAGGGGTTGCTGTTATGCCTCCTCTGAGCAGCCGTGGAGCTATCCTATGGTACCTACCAGACCGAAGGATCTGAAAATATGCTCGCCCTACAAACGTAAAATATAACTTCAAGCTTCGTAGAGCTGTTCAAGATTTTAGCAGGAATTTTTGACTTCTTTGTGATGAAAAAAATTCACCTGCTTTGAAGTGGTCTCCACGTAAGAAATGAGTTTACGGGGAAAGCCGAAAAGCATCGAACTAAGTGATATCGGCTGTAAGGACATTTCACCTGTGAGGTGCTAATTAAATGCTGCGCTTTCCGAAAAAAAGAATACGAACGTTGGTTGGCACGTTGTCTTGTTGTTGTTGTTGTTGTAGCGAAAAGGTTGCTCCCCGAGGCTTTGGGGAGTGTTATCGATGTGATGGTCCTTTGCCGGATACAGATCCGGTACGCTTCGGTACCATAGCACCATTAAGGAGACCATCTCGGGAACGATTTATGTGGCCACATTAAACCTTCATGCCATCCCTCCCTCCCCACCCCCAAGCTCCATGAGGAGCTTGGGATCGCCAGAGCCTCGTCTGTTAGTGAAACAGGATTCTCCGCGGATAGGTGAGGTTGACAATTGGGTTTGAAGAAGTTATATATTGCGCTATCAACCTGAAGGGTTGCGCTACACAGCCCCTTGAATCTGTTATTTTAGTCGCCTCTTATGACAGGCGACGTTGTCTTGGAGCCATTCTTTGAAAACTGTTTCTTGACAAAATTTGTATAGATGATAATGAAACCCTGTGTTCTAAAATTTATATAGACTATATCAAATATACTGTGGACTCTCAGATACAGAATATAGAAAATCCTGCAAAAGAAGAATGGGTGGGGCACTGAGGCATTCGAAAAAAATTACAATGTGCACGAACAGTTATCAATAGGAAAAGGGACCTAGGTCTAGGTGATCTGATGAGCAAATCAAGAGAGTTCTGAAATTTATTTTAAATTTAACAAAGTTGGAGAAAAATTACATCTGGAGGTCATCACGGGACATTATGTAAGCATTCCGATGGTTACTTTAAAGCCCTCACATAGACTGAATTGCCCTTAGTTCTACCAAAGTTTCTTTCGCGACCAAATAGGAAAGCTCAGATAGCTATGTTACTTCGCAGAACACGGCCCACATTATACTCATATATATGATGTATATTGGAACGATTTTCGATCTTCCCTTGGCAATCAAAATTTTCGAAAAATTACACGGATGTTGACGCAACGCCAAAACTGTTAAGTCTCCAGATTTGACAAGGGATGACAGAAAATCGTTCCAATATACATCAATTATCCAACCTGTCGGAAAATCATCAAAACAAACTGACTCATAAAAATATTCCTGCATCTCGCACTTTCTTTATATGTTCGCACCAACAAGACCTAATTTATACCATCAAAGAGCACTCATCACAAAGTTTGGATGATGGCCTATGCCAACAAGCGCCTTCTGCTTAAGGTTTCAGGACGGTGATGAAGAGGCTAGGGGTACACTACCTCGATAGTCTGATGGAAGTATGTGGATGTTGTTGTTGTAGCAATAAAGACACTACCCGAAGGTTTTGGAGAGTGCTGTCGATGTTGATGGTCCTTTGCCAGATATAGATCCGGTACGTTCCGGTAATAAGCACCATTATGGAAAAATATTTAATATGACCACATTGAACCTCCTAAGCCATCCCGAAAAATGTTGAGTAGGAACAACATCAACTGACCATGAAACGGAGATTGCCCAATTGCAAATCGCACTCCCGGATGAAAACACTGAAGAGATTTACAAGTCGAAACAGCTGTCGCATTGTCCGGTTCTGCTCCCAAATTCCAACCTTCGCTAATGCCAAATCTCTATATCCAAAAAATATCTAAAACAGTATCAAGTTTGCAGAAAGTATGCAACATTTAGGATCATATGGTCACAAAGAATAACAGCCTAACTCCTAAACTTTTACGCAGGACTTAGCCGTTTGTTTCATATGACCACATGACACTGAATGTTTTATAAAAAAATAATCGAAAAATTGTTAATATGTTATCGATTTATTATCAAAAAGTTATCGATTATTTATCAAAATATTAGCGACTTGAAAAACTATCCATTTTTTTACCGGGCTGTTTTAGTTTTGCTATCGAAAATTGCTATCTATTTACTATCAAAAAGTAAACGATCTTATTTCAAAAAATTTTCGAATTGCTATCGAAAGATTATCGATATACTACAAAATATTATCGACTTGTTATTGAAAAGATAACGATTTGTAATCAAGGTCCTATCATATTGATATCAGCATATAATTGGTTTAATATCAGAGAGTTATGAATTTCCTATGAAAAAATTTATCGATTTATTGTTGCTGTGTTGCCAACTTGATAGCGGTGTGTTAACGATTCGCTATCGACTTTTTATCGAGAACTTGTCGATATGTTTTAAAAAGTTATACCTTTTTTATCAGAAAATTTGTGATATCTATCCGGAGTGCTATCAGTTTGTTATCGACGACTCAACGGTTTGTTATGAAAGAGATGTCGATAAATCTTCAAAATAAAATTGATACCTCTTCTTTTAGTCGTCTATAACTAGCCGATAAGACACCAATAAGAAGGCGATAACTCAGCGAAAAAAGGGGAACAAATTGATAACTCGATAAAAAAAGTAGTAAATTTTAATTATCGGTTGTTAGTAGCTCTTCTCAAAAAGCCCGAGGTTTGCAGTTCTTGTTCTGTGAAAGGATGGGGTAGTACAAAATATTCATATGTTTTAATACATTTTTGTTTGATTTTGTGTCACTTCATCGTTCCACAGATCTAAAACTCCTCCCCAGGGAGACATTTCCGTTTCGTGAAGTGATAAAGTGAAAACAAATTGGACACTTGATATATTTATTGGATGATTTTTTTTTTCGTTTTATCACTTTACAGAACTTTCCCATGCCAGGTTAGGTAAGGTTGAACCAGCTGGTCAATAAAGACCCCACATAGACTGAATGTGTCCAAACTGTTATTAAAATTTGTTTAAACGAACAAACCTCAATTAGGCACCAGGACTTACATATGTTATACCATAAATCCGTCCTCTTGGCAAATACTAGAAGTTTTAAAAGACCTAGCTTAGTTGCTGCCTCGAGATCTGGCAACTCTACCCTTAGTAGCTGGAGCCTTGAACTCGCGAGCGTAGGAAACGCAGTTCGCACTTCTTACATCATCGGTTACTGACGAGGCCTAAATTATAAGCATGCGTCCAGTAAGAATGGCCATCAAGGAAACTTCTTGTTGAAAAAAAACTGTTTGAAATGATTGCCTTGATCACCTTTTGACTATAAATCTATATAGACGCGACTGCAGCTGCTTTCTTTACGGGCTCCAGACTACAGTGAACTGGATCGACACAGTAAAGAGCAGACCCGACCACTTCCGTTAACTTGGTAGCATTCTCGCGTGCTAATAAGTAAAACAATTCATGGAACAGCCCTCGTATTGACGCTTTTTCATATTCAAAAGATTTGGGTTTTACTTATTTGTCTGGCCATTGTACGTTGTTGTTGCGCAGGGTTTATATGTATTTACATCAAATAAGCATTTAATTATTCAAATTATTACAAGAGCTTACATTACCAAACATGTGTCGTAGAAGACAAGCAATTAAGCTAAAGAGGTGTAGATTTGGGTTCGGTTTTAGAGGGCGCAGCAGAAGGAACCGAATTATAGCAACAAAAATATAATTGTATAAATATTTCGAAATTGATATGTTTGTTTGCATATAATTGCCACACATTTTCCATCTTAATACGCTACGTTACAACACCATTAGTTCACTCCCACCGATAGCGGCGTGCGACGGGCTACGATGGTCACACAGGGGGATCATGCGATAATGATAATTGTGTGCTTTCGCCCTAACAATTATCTGCCGCCACTGTTTGTAGACTCAATTGCTGATTTGTTGGTATTTTGTAAGCATATTTGTATCGCATTATTGTTATTGCTGTTGGACTTTTTAGCTTATCTGCCAATGTTAGCAGCTCATGAGATGCGGGCTGGGTTCGTGGTATCTAAAAATGCTACCTAATAACTGTTTGTTATCATTGCTACTGTTATTTTTGTTGTTGCCATTTCTTTATTTCTTTTCATTAGTGAAGTTTGTTTGGGAAAAAAGTGAATTCCATTAACCGCAGCTTTATATCATATTACCGTAAACAAAATGATGAAAAATTATTAATGATGTAGGTAATACCACTGAAAAAAAAAAAAAATACGTTCGCATATTTTGTAGGTAGGTTTAAAAATACTAAAACATTCTAATTTTAGCAAATTGTTAAAAATAGCTTGATCAATTAGCGCTGGGAAGTGAGTGCCAAGGAACCCACTTCTCAAATATCAAAAAGATATCTTAACATTTGCCATTTAGCCAATTCTTGGAAAAACCCCGCGAAAAAAGAATCGATACAAATCACCTCTTCGTCGATTTTAAAGCCACCTTCGACTCCACGAAAACGAGCTGCCTATATGCCGCATTGTCTGAATTTGGTTTCTCCGCAAACTTATACGGCTGTGCAAAATGACGTTGAGACACACCGCCACCTCAGTCAGAATTGCGAAAGACCTCTCCGAGGCGTTCAAAACTAACCGAGGTTTCATACAGGGTGACCCCTATCGTGCAATTTCTTTAATTTGATGCTGGAGAAAATTATACTAGCTGCAGAACTTAACCATTCTGGAACAATCTTCTAGCTTGCAATTGCTAGCATATGCTGATGACATTGATATCATCGGCCTGATAACCCGCACCGTAAGTTCTGCTGGAAAAAGAAGCGGTAAATATGGGTATGATGGTGCATGAGGACAAAAGGAAGTACCTGCTGTCATCGAGCAAAGAGTTCGCGCATATGCGCCTTGGCAACCACGCTACTGTTGGCAGACATTATTTCGAAACAGTAAAATACTTCGTTTATTTGGGAAATAGCATTAACACTAACAACAACATCAGCTCTGTAATCCAGCGAGTAATCGCTCTTGCGGTGAAAAGTAAAGTAGAAAGAAAGTAGCGATTTAAACTCCCTTGGTGTGACCAATTGGCGCCAGTTGGCAGAGCGAAGAAGCGACTTACGCGCCTTGTTGGACAGCCATAACGGTTAAAACGTTTAAGCGCCAATTTAGTATGTAAGTAAGTATCTCAACATTTACTCGAGTTATCGTGCTCAAAGATGGACGGACAGCAAGTTAGGGTTTTACGTGAGTACCTGCCGTCGTCGGCCTAACCTCACGGATGCATCACAGCACGCGAGTCAAAGAGAAGTTTTATCAGCCCCCAAGGCTCGCTTACCTTGGTCCCAATCGATGATGTGAGTGGACACCCTGTCATATTGGTGAGGTTGGAGGCCTATATAACTCCTCTTCATTCTAAGGCTCATAAAATGAGGGTTAGCAAAAATGAGGAGAAACTGGTTGCAATGCAACTCCAAAATCGAGCTAACTAACTCTTACAGCATTCGGATATCAACCACAGCCACCACGGTATTCTCGAAGGGCCTACCACAAATAAGCAGAAACGGAGCAAGCCATCTTTGGAGCTTTGGTCGGACTTTCGCAGCCGAAACTACTACCGGTTGAATATCTGCTTACTCCGGTCCGGCCATCTAGGGGTGAGGTGGGGTAAGAACCCACGCATATTTGCGAGCACACACACATTACCCCCCCCCCCCCCCCTTTCCGCACGATCGCCAATAGTGACCCTCATTTTCCTCCGCCTAAACAGCTCCAAAGCATACCTTTTAAGCAAGTCAATAGTCCGACTAGCGGAGAGCGCCCCACTTGTATCCACCCTTTCCCCTTCCATATTTATTCCCCAACTGCTGATGTCCCTCATGTCCGAGTACTCTGGATATTCACACAACACATGCAACCAGTCCTCCCGCAACGCACCACGATATACTGTACGAACGGCACGATGACTCAGGCCTTAGTCATTAGCACGACGCAACTGCCCCTGGTGTGACCGATTCGTCATTAACGCCACCAACAGCCTATCCAACCATAACAACACCTCCTTCTGATCCTAGTATGCTGCAAACCCCGTCACCGTTAACCGATTCACCGAATCCTTATTACATTTCACCGATTACACCACCAAACGTAAGTTGTCCGTCAACCGATACACTGCTCACCGAAACCTGATCACCGATTGCACTAGAAACCGTAAGGTGTTCATCAACCGTTACACTGTTCACCCTTTCCACCGACTCCGATAGCAGCCAGACGGTGCCCATCGATCCTACGCTTTTCATACCTTCAATTCTCCTATGGACACGATTCTCCGCAACGCTGGGGAAAGAATGGGAAGAGGAGAAGGTGAGTGAGAATGAGAGTAGGAGGGATGAATATTCAAAAGCCTACCGGCTAAGCTAGTATATATACATCCCACTAACATCTCCTGAAAATTTGACGTTTTAGTAAAAATGAGGAAGAAGCAGCAAAATTCCTCTGATTTTTAACCACCGATAGTAAAGGGGATATATGATTTAGTGAATTGATTCTATCGGTTCCGATTAAAAGAACATATTTCATTAGGCTGGCAATTTCCCACCCTCGGAGAGTACTGGTTGGCGGCACAATTGTCCATCCAGATTACTTCCTAGTGTGCCCAAGGAACCATTTCCTTTCTCTAATGAACCTAAGTAGGAGTGAAAGCTCCACTTTTGCAACTTCCATACTGTCAAAAACCCGTGCACCTAGAAATCTGGGTTGTCTTGCTTGCAATCCTCGACATCGGCAGAAAAAGTGGTGAATCGACTGTTCATTCTGACAGCATTTGCGGAGGGATCTTGTAGGTATGCGCCACCCTCGGAGCATTGCTGCAATAGTGCAACGACCTGTGAAAACAACCGTAAATATTCTTATTTCAGATTTGTTTCGCTTGAGAAGGAAGCTAGTTGCTTTTCCTATCCAAATATGGTCAGGGTGAATTGAGACCTCACAATCATCCCGGTTGATCCACAGCAAGTCCGTTACCCCGTCTCATATTCCTAATATTTCATTGGGAGATAACACAGCGGTCTTCGTACGGAGCTGTTCACCTCGCCTATATCCATTTCGGAACCTTTCCTATGGCTATCTCATCTACAAATTCATTTCCTTGAATATCGCATTGCCTTGGGACCCAGCAAATAAAGACATTTAAATGCCTTATGAACGCCGAGTTTATCACAATAATCTGTACAATTATGTTTTCTCCGAGCCTAGAGCAGTATGGCTGCTCTATCTATGGCATTGTCTTCCGCCTGGAAATCACTACATGAGTCAGGGAGTCGGTACTATTGATTTACCTGCAGATTACTTGAATACATTCCAGCTCCAGTGCTCTTTCCCATTTTTGAGCCGCTCATTCCTCCTTTGAAGGATATCCGAAGTCCTGCACTTGGAAGTCAAAAACCACCATATCGCGGTCGATGTCGGAAGTTAGGTCAGTTATGATTTCGTTTAATCCCTTTGTCATGTAATCTAATATCGTCGCGTGCCACTATTCGCTTGATTTCCCCATGTTGGATTATCTTAGTCGTCGTAGAGCCCCTTTAGCGGACAATCCCTGCACGTACACTTGTAGAGGCTTCAAGTGAAAAATTAAGTTTAGCCCCTGCTGAGCTGCGTTGCTCACTTCATTAAGATCTCTAAAAAATTTTGAGACTAGGTTTGGTCCAAATATACATGCAGAAAGATGAACGGCCATGACTTAATCGACTCAGCTCCTCATTCCAACCATTTCCATATACTTGCTGATTGGTCTATATCATCTTTATGTTCATGAAAAGTAAATTTCTCTTCAAACTAAAGAAAATCCAGCAACAATTATCTTGAATATGAATTTGTGCCAAGCTGTGGAGCTTCATGCCAATGTACTCTACAACATTTGGCAGCTGAACTTGAGGTCTGCCCGTTCAGATGTTCAAGTGTATATATAAGCAACATTTTTTTTGGCGAAATTTAAACATTTTTCTCTGTGTCATCGTCGCCGATGACAATTTTTCTGTTACAACTGTTGTTATCGTCGATGGCGACATTGTTGTGGTTGTTATTTTTTTTCTCGTATTTCTTAATATGGTTGACTGGTTATTGCTTTGTTTGTGTTGTTGTAATTTTTTCCAGAAATTTGTGCAATTTTTTTGGGGAAATTTTAGGCGCGTGGCAAGCAAAATTTAATGCAATCAGCAGAGGCATAAACTCATGTCGCCTGAGGACCCGCATAAAACAACTTTAAATTATTTATGTATGAGGTTGTATGCGTGTGTGTGTGTATGTGTGCGAGTCCCCAGACGTTTGGGGTGTTGATGGTTTTGTTGCTGTTTAACATTAGTATGAGTTGCCAACGTTATGACTTGCTGTTGATAATTTGTATTAAATATCTTCTTTTTGTTGTTGCTTCAATGCATGGATAGAAAGTGTGCAGAGGCATCGCCACCTGACTTTTTGAACTAATTTTTTATCATTTTCCCGTTAAATGCGTTGAAAGTTTTTGTTTTCACCTACCCTTTGCTCTCACAGTGCGTTATCGCATTGTTGGTGCCTCTATAGTGATTGCATGATCCATCACCCCACACTATGGTAAATGAGACCTGAGACCAACAAAGTGAGTGCACCAAAACCTTCGATTTCATGTCATACTCAGAGACCGGAGATATTTTCTGACTTGTCGATATCAATTAACCTCCGCAGCTATCTTCAGATCCGAATAAGGCAATTAAATCGCGCCAAACCTTAGTGTTCTTGTCCTTGAGATCGCCTGATCCTACCCTACTTTACGAGTTTATTACGGCAGCGGATATTCCACAATGTCTGGCATTTTGCTTCTAATTGCTTCTACAAATTTCGGAGATCTACAATTTGAATTCCTAATCAGAACGGCAGCTAGAAGGCATAGAAATATTGATATTACTTTTCCTGGGCATATCATCTGAATGGTAGTCTTGGATTGGATATGCTTGCTATCCTATAAATGGCACTCTTTTCCCCCTGTGCTTGGACATGGTCCGCGGAGCTCTTCTCGTTGTTAAATTTTGGTCTTTCCCTACTGCGCATCCAACTAATCGCAAAATTATCTCTACAGCTATACCGAAATGATTCCGAAAATAACGCCGAAATTATCCAGAGATGGCAAACAATCCCCAACTCACCTAATAGTAGGTCAAAACTGATCGCGAAAACACACGGAAATGGTACACAAATTTTTTTAAGGTGATCCCAAACTTAACTTAAAATAGCATCGAATTTTTTGAAAACAAACACGAACTCGAACCCGATGTAGGCCCGAAAAGACCTGAAACTCCCTCTAAAGACCGGTTTTTTATATTTTTGCTTAACGTTAGCTGTAATTAGAAACATGGAAGGAAGGCTAAGTTTGTAACCGGGTGTAACCGAACATTACATACTCAGCTGAGAGCTATGGACACAAAATAAGGGAAAATCACCATGTAGGAAAATGAAAATAGGGTAACCCTGGAATGTGTTTGTATGACATGTGTATCAAATGAAAGGCATTGAAGAGTATTTTATGAGGGAGTGGGCCATAGTTCTATAGGCGAACGCCATTTAGGGATATCGCCATAAAGGTGAACTAGGGGTGACTCTAGAATTTGTTTGTACGATATGGGTATCAAATGAAAGGTGTTAATGAGTATTTTAAAAGGGAGTGGGCCTTAGTTCTATAGGTGGACGCCTTTTCGAGATATCGTTATAAAGGTGGACCAAGGGTGACTCTGGAATGCGTTTGTACGATATGGGTATCAAATTGAAGGCGTTAATGAGTATTTTAAAAGGGAGTGGGCCTTAGTTCTATAGGTGGACGCCATTTCGGGATATCGCCATAAAGGTGGACTAGGGGTGACTCTAGAATGCGTTTGTACGATATGGGTATCAAATTAAAGGTATTAATGAGGGGTTTAAAAGGGAGTGGCCCTTAGTTGTATATGTGAAGGCGTTTTCGAGATATCGACCAAAATGGGGACCAGGGTGACCCAGAACATCATCTGTTGGGTGCCGCTAATTTATTTATATATGTATTTATTTATATATGTAACAGTATTCCTGCCATGATTCCAGTGGCTTTTGATTTCTCCCTGCAGAACTTTTTCATTTTCTTCTACTTAATATGGTAGGTGTCACACCCATTTTACAAAGTTTTTTTCTAAAGTTATATTTTACGTCAATAAACCAATCGACTTACCATGTTTCGTCCCTTTTTTCGTATTTGGTATAGAAGAATGGCATTTTTTAAATTTTTCGTAATTTTCGAAATCGAAAAAGTGGGCGTGGCCATAGTCGGATTTCGGCCATTTTTTACACCACTACAAAGTGAGTTCAGATAAGTGCATGAAATGAGTTTAGTAAAGATATATCGATTTTTGCTCAAGTTATCGTGTTAACGCCGAGCGGAAGGACAGACGGTCGACTGTGTATAAAAACTGGGAGTGGCTCCAACCGATTCCGCCTTTTTTCACAGAAAACAGTTATCGTCCTAGAATCTAAGCCCCTACCAAATTTCACAAGGGGTGGTAAATGTTTGTTCGACTTATGGCATTAAAAGTATCCTAGACAAATTAAATGAAAAAGGGCGGAGCCACGCCCATTTCGAAATTTTCTTTTATTTTTGTATTTTGTTGCACCATATCATTACATGAGTTGAATGTTGACATAATTTACTTATAAACTGTAAAGATATTAAATTTTTTGTTAAAATGTGACTTTAAAAAAATTTTTTTTAAAGTGGGCGTGGTCGTTCTCCGATTTTACTAATTTTTATTAAGTATATATACAGTAATAGGAGCAACGTTCCCGCTAAATTTCATCATGATATCTTTAACGACTGCCAAATTACAGCTTGCAAAACTTTTAAATTACATTCTTTTAAAAGTGGGCGGTGCCACGCCCGTTGTCCAAAATTTTACTAATTTTCTATTCGGCGTCATAAGTTCAACTCATCTACCAAGTTTCATCGCTTTATCCGTCTGTGGTAATTAATTATCGCACTTTTTGCGTTTTTCGAAATTTTCGATATCGAAAAAGTGGGCGTGGTTATAGTCGGTTTTCGTTCATTTTAAACAGCGATCTGAGATGAGTGCCCAGAAACCTACATACTAAATTTCATCAAGATACCTCAAAATTTACTTATGTTATCGTGTTAACGGACAGACGGACGGACGGACGGACGGACATGGCTCAATCAAATTTTTTTTCGATACTGATGATTTTGATATATGGAAGTCTATATCTATCTCCATTCCTTTATACCTGTACAACCAACCGTTATCCAATCAAAGTTATTATACTCTGTGAGCTCTGCTTAACTGAGTATAATGACAGTAAATGAATTATGAAAACGAACCGCAAATGGCACCTAGATCAGTGTTGAACAATGTTGATTTTATAATCTCTGGGAAAAAATGGTACCACAATTTCCTTTTATTCTGGTGAATGGTGCAAAAGTAATGGCGCTGATAGTACCAGCTGAGGCGGCTCTGGGAGCGTTCCTGAGCAAAGTTTAAGATTTTCTAACCGCTATGCATTGGCGTTGGCGATGGGGAGTACTGAAAAAAATTTGTAGAAAAAATTGTATAGGAACACAAGGCAAATTGGAAAAGCAGATCGGTCTAAATATCCTCGAAGGTATATGGCGTCTTGTATTTATTCTTTATTAGTCCATGTTTTGAGAATGAGAGAAGATGCTTTGACCCAGCAGGTCGGCCCACTATGCAAGAGGAGGAAGAGGGAGGACTAAAATTCGTTGGAGAGAATAGGTGGAAAGCCAATTGAGTGCCCTTAATGTTTCGAATTGGCACCACGGTGCGGGTGAGAGTTGTTTTTTAATGCGAGTTTGTTTGGAACGATAAGCTTGTGGCTCATTGTAGTAAATATTTTATACTGTTTTCACACAGACCGCTTATTGAATAATAAAGGCAGTTTTCTACATTAAGACGCTTATTAAGCTCAATCTTCCTTATAAAATTCGAATCTATAATTATTTCATTAGTGACTAATCGAATGCCTAATGAAGTTAAAACCACAATGCAACTTTGTTGGTAGCGTTCAGTTTCTTAGTTTTTGGTGTGTTCAGTGCTTAAAAATGTCATTTGTCAAAGTAAATGTCATTGTCTGTCATACAGCATTGTCATTTTATTCGCTTGACATTTCATCCTTCATACTAATCGAGCAGTTACTTCTGTGTGAAAGCAAAAAATTTACGATTTCATTAGAAGGTGAAATTAGATCATTAAGTTTCTGTGTGAAAACAGTATTACGTCCAAAAATCAACGTCGAAAACGAAATAAAGTTAGTGAATATTTTCCGACCAAAAATCAACGTCGGAAAACGAAATAAAGTTAGTAAATATTTTACGTCCAAAAATTAACGTCGGAAAACGAAACAAAGTCCGTGAAAGGATCCTTTAAAAGGAGATCCTTGAAAAATCTACCACTGACCTGGCCAAATGAGGCGAAAAAGACAACCCCCAAAGAATTTTGGGGAGTGTTATTGTTGTTCATGGTCTTTTTCCAGATATAGATCCTGTATGTTCCAATAACAAGCACCATTAAGCTATAAGCACGACCATATCGGGTAGGTAGTCCCGCTCCATACTCCCTAGTCCGATAAGGAACTTGGGGTTGCCAGAGCCTCGGCTGCTAAAGAAACAGAATTCGCTACGGATTGGTCAGGTTGACAATTGTGTTGGAGAAGCTATACATTGAGCTGGCATCTTCTTGAAATATTTGCGCTACACAACCGCTGGAACCATTGTGATATTTAGTCGCCCTTATATCAGGCTACTGGCCGTGGTATCCTCAAAGCTCCCTAGCCCGCGGAGGACTCGTACGTGAGGAAGATATCAGGTTCCAAGCTTTGATAAAGATTTTCGTCTGTAAAATATATGGCGATTGAGGTAAGTTGCGTAACTCATCCCCAATTAGCAGTGAGTGGGTACCAATAACGGCGTTCGGCGGACGTATGTTAGCAAAGCAGTCGGCTTAACTTCGGTTTAAATTACGCACTACGTAATTTTAGTAACATATATACCATTTTAAGTTTGCCACTTTTCGACTACGTGCGCTGAAAGTTATTTTGAGGCATATGAGGGCTCATCTCGCAGCAATTCTCCGACTTAAGCAAATTCAAAATGTATTCATTGCGTCAATATGCATCAAGCTTGTCCAACGTTCTGCTCCAAGCAGGCAGAGGATTTGACCTTATTCTGACCTGTCCTTGTACGTTGTTCGTCCATATATGTGCAAGATGTACCCTGGTTGTATTTTCCCGTAAATACTTTGGCTTAGTTTTTGGACGCTTTTTAAGAATTTCGATCATTGATTTGAGTTTTCTTGCTAAAGCTATGCTTAAGGTGGGCCTTAAATTTTTAAAAGTAATTTTACTTTAACTCAACCAAGGTTCCCAAAATAGTAAATGTGTATAGGCAATTTTTATAGGCCAAAGCACCAAAAAAAAAAATAAATAAATGTAAGGCGCGATAACCTCCGAAGAGATTTAAGGCCGAGCTTCTCTTCCAATTTGCTAATTTTTCCTACAAATTGGCGGGACGGCACCTACATGTCTCCGACTCCGAACGGCATCTGCGAGGCAAATGAGTTCTCACTGAGAGCTTTCCATGGCAGAAATACACTCGGAGTGCTTGCCAAACACTGCCGAGGGAGACCCAACTGACAAAAATTGTCTTCTACGTGAAAAAACTTGTTTCTGAAACTTTGATGTTGCTTTTCCCGGGGCGTGAACCGAGGATCTTCGGTGTGGATGGTGAAACCCGCTACCATCACACCACGACGGTTGCCAAAGCAACCAAGCAACTCCAAAATAATTTAAGAGGTTACTCTTCAAGTTTTTGAATTATCGCCCAACCTCCTTGCTTCGTTTTGGCAAAGTAACCGATTGCCGATTTATTGCCTCAAATCAAGCAGATTTTTTTATATAATCATCTGTTTCTTCTGGGATCTGATGACCGGGGGCCAATCTTGTAGCATATTGAAGCTGTATCGATGTTACCACTTTGGAGTTGAAGGCTTGTCGACCATTAGTGGTTGGGAAAATAACCTACCAGCAAAGCTTACCTCTGTCAAGCATGTGCAATGGGCTATCTCTACTTTCAGCAAATTACAGTCACCAGAACCGGATAGGGCCAATTCCTCTGTTACAGCAGGGAATTCAGGCATTAGGCATTTATAGTGCTAAGCTATATTCCAATCAGGTGCACAAAAATTAAGGTTGGTATTCATACCAAAGCCAGGGAAGCCCGATCAACGGCTCGTATCGACCAATTAGCCTCAGTTGATGATGAAGAAAATTGAAAGATGAAGAAAATTTTTGATAAGCACATTAGGGAGGTGAACCTTAACAAACTTCCTCTGTGTAGGAATCATTTGTCTATCAGTCAGGACAATCCACGTAGACGGCTATTCGATTTAGTCGCCACTACTTCGTATGCGCATTTCTCTGTGCTCTCTTTCAGCATGCATCAATTTCGTCATAACTATAAAGGCCATCTTGCTCACAGCAGTCCAACAATCTAATCGTCCGCACATTCGGGGAACTAAATTCCTAATGGAAGGCTCCTCTCCAAAATCTCTGTGTACAGAGAGTCTTTCGCCGTGAAAACGAGGGCAGTGAAACAATACATGTTCTGCGGTTTTCAATTCGGAGGGACAGTGTGGACAGAAAGGATCCCCCTCTATCCCACGCTTATGTAGATATTCCTTGAAGCCGCCGTGCATGCTCTCTATTTAGTTCGCCGTGTTTTCGCTCGTACCATCCCGCTATATTCCGAACTAGCATGAAGGTCCAGCGCCCTTTTCTCGATTCTTCCCAACGTTCTTGCCACTCAACTATTGTTCGTGACCTTGCACTTTTCTTAGCACATTCAGATGGTCGGCTGATTGCAATGCCATACAGATCGGCCATTTCACCTGAGAGTAGATCTACTGGGATTTTCCTAGATAAAACATGAATCGCGTCGCCGGACACCGTCCGATAATCACATGCTATTCGTAAAGCAGTAATACGTTAGGCTGCTATTATATCTTTTTGGTGGGCCAATGTTGGGCATATTTCGCGCTAGGGCTTCACTAACTCTAGAAACTTTCTCCCCCACCGCCCTGAAGTGCTCCTTAAAAGTAAGTTTTGAGCCAATGATTACTCCTAGATATTTCAAGGAAGGCTTTGAATTCATTTGATAATCTCCTATGGTGAGGACTAACTAATTCACAGTCTGCTTTGAGCTCACCAAAACCAATTCTGTCTTATTGCTAGCCACTCCAGCCACATGTTCGTCAGCCATTGGAGGAGTGTACTCTCTGCTCTCTTGTGAACCCTGGTCATAGATAACCTTCTTCAATTACTGAAATCCAATAGATTTTAAAAACAAGAGTATGTCCATGACTTAGTAATCTGCATCACAGGGATGCCCGGGGAAAGAGTTTCCAACCACAAGCCCTGAGCATCATAGAAAGGTGATGTGAAACTTTACCTTTTTCCGGGGAAAGAAAACTATCCATGTCAGACCCATCCCTGGGTGGCACCAAAATCAATCATCGTTTAGTTACAGTTCCAATTAAATATTATTGCCACCCTGCACAAAAACGGTACGACTAGTCCCTAAAGAGAGCGGTCTCCGATCTATCTCTTTTGTCTACATTTGGGCATAATTGATTCGCTTTAGTCCCTTTCGGGTCCAGTTGGGATTAGTCAGTTTGAAATCTATTTATGTAGCCCATTTTATGAAATATTAAAAAACGGCAACGTAATGAGTAAAATAAAAAAGATTACAGGTGATTGAATCAAATTATTTAAGAAAAATGCGGAGCCCTATACCGAACCTAAATTACTAGGACTTAAAGACTACGCCGGAGTTAGGCTTAAATTGGCAAACCCTTCGATTGTGTTTCTGCCATGAAAAATGCGACTGGAAACTATTTTAGTCCTTATTGAACCGAAAAGGGACTAGTCTTCATATTTTCCCATGTGGGTTCAAAGAGGATTGGTCCTATTGATCCCTTTCGGGTACAAATGGGTACAATTAGTCGCTTCATGGGGCATGCACAAACAAAAGGGAACAGTTCAACTCATACAAAGAGATCAAAACTGGCATTGCGACTCATCCTGAATTCATCCTAGAGTATTCGAATTATTTGCAGGGCAGTTACAACTCTCCGCCACGATGTGTGTGTTTGTGTATGTCTGTACTAAATACCACCAACAAAGGAACGTGTATTCATTTAGAAAAAAATAAGTGACTTCTCGACTCTGGATTGGCTACTCTTTACATTAATTGTTACAACAACAAACAAAAGTTTGCGCTTTGTCCCATTTCTACCATCAAGGCCAACTTTAAGCATGCTGTAATTATTTTCTTGCTCTTTACCTTGAAAAATTCTTGTAAAGTTTTTGTGTAGAAATGTTTAGTGTAGAAAATAAAAATAATTTTACTGCCTTATCGATATGTTTAATTTTATGCATAAATTTTTTGGCAGAAAATTAAATTTTAAGAACTGAGAAGCAATAAAATGCACACCACAACAAAAAATATGCTGCTTCATTGAACACACACACACACACACACCGCTGCAAATTTGGCATATGAATATGAGCGTTTTGCTTCTTTAGTACCGCGAAGCGTAACTTATTGCCCTTTTCCAGTGATCCATCATGCACCGTTTAACGCCATAAATTATTAAAAATTGTTGAAATACAATTTTTTTCTTTTATAAAGTAAAAAGAAACATGGACAAGTAGTATGGGAATGTATTTAAAAGTTAAATATGCATATTCATATTCATACAGGTGAACTCCTATATTAAGCATATGTATGTACAGTGAAACCTCGCTTGGGCAAACACACACCGTCAGCCAAATGTTGTTGGTCCAAGAGAGCTTCGCTTGATATATAAGAGCCTCAACAGAGCTGAAAGTGTGGTACGAAAATGAAACGAAACTAATGAAACCAGGATGAACTTAAAAGTCAACTTCGTAAGCATTATGAAGAACACCAGCATTTAAGAATTCAGCCATATGAAAAAAAGGAGGAGGAAAGGCTCTCAGAGACATTCTACAGTCAACCCATCCTGGTGAGACTTCTCCACCCTACATACCCCCATATTAGGGGTCTTAACTTGAATATCATGCGTCTGGTAAATGAACATAAACGTACCAAATGGGAGGAGCATCTAAAGAAATGTAACCTCTCTGCGGGTGTTGGTAAATTGTGGTCAACTATCAAATCCTTGTCTAATCCAACTAAACACAACGACAAAGTATCTATAGCCTTCGGAAACAAAATTTTATCTGACTCGAGGAAATGCGCGAGCAGCTTTTGCTGATAATTTATAATGCATTCTTCTGTAGACAAAGCCAGACGCCGTGCTAACAGACGAGCTCATAAACTTAAACACCCACCCATTACCATCCACAAGACCAAGCCCTCAAGTCAATGGGCCCAGAGGGAATAACCATGCCATTCCCGTACCATGGAAAATGGCAAGGATAATTGCCCTACTAAAGCCTGGCAGACCACCTAACGAAGGCGAGTCATATCGACCGATTTCACTCCTTTCGCCAGTAGCAAAGACATTGGAAACCGTTTTACTCCCTCATTTCACGGTAAATCTGCGTCTAGCCACGCCCCAACATGGCCTCCGCAAAATGCACAGCACCACCACCAAGCTGAATGCCATAAATATTCAGATCAATTACGAATTGAATCAGGAAAACCCCATCATAGGACCCTGCTCGAGACACTTGAACTGTCAAAAGTTGTTGACACAGTCAACCACGGCACGCTACTCCAAGACATATAAGGCTCACACCTTCCCGCTTGACTAAAAAGATGGAACGCTAATTATCTGAGTGGTCGGCAGGCATCGGTTCAATTTAGGAACGAAATTTCTAAACCTAGAAAAATTAAACAGGGGGTTCCACAGGGTGGTGTCCTATCCCCGCTTCTGTTTAATTTTTACATATCAAAACTCCCTTCCCCATCAGAAGGAGTTACAATCATTTCCTATGCTGATGACTGCACGATTATGGCTACAGGACCTTCAGTTGATGAACTCGTTTCTAAAATAAACAGCTATCTCCCCAATCTTTCCGGTTTCTTCACCTCGGGCAACTTGGCATTATCACCGAAAAAATCCACGGCCACTCTGGATACGACGTGGAAGGAACAGATGTCGCAAATACTCGATGTACGCGTCGATGGTGTCACACTACCGACTTTCAGTCACCCAAAGATCTTAGGGGTAAGGTTGGATAATACTCTAACCTTCTAGGCTCATGCCACCGAAATTGTTTCTAATGTACAAAGTCGCAACAAAATCCTCAAGTCGCTTGCCGGCAGCACATGGGGAAAAGATAAAGAAACGTTGCTAACCACGTACAAAGCAATTGGCCGGCCGCTCATGAGCTACGCGTCACGAGTTTGGTTGCCTGGTCTTAAAAATACACACTGGAAAAAGCTACAGAGCTGTCAAAATTCTTCAATTATAAATGCTATCGGATGTCTCCTTATGAACAAGCAGTTTTTGCTTAATTGTCACAAACCAGCATATCCTAGAAAACAGCTGCTTGATCTAGCACCACCTCCACGGGGATCAAGGGAACATCTCCTAAAGCACTATGACGAGATCCGGCACCTGCCAACACAGCCGTTTGATCCAGGCAAGCATAAGCAGGCCCTTAGCTAAATCCACACAGAATCGGTAAACGCGTTTGGCAGGACGCGCCCTGTGAACCCCGTTTTTAATATACAATATCCCACCCTTGCAGAAGAATAAAGGACATTACCAAGCGAGACACGGGTCACCCTGGCCAAACTTCGTTCTGGATACTGTAACAGGTTAAACTCTTACTTGTCCAGAATCAACTCCGACATCCGAATGTATGTCCTGCGTGCGATGTGTCCCCACATGACACCCACCATCTTTTCAATTGTAATGTGGAACCTACGCCTCTAACAGCAATCTACCCATAGTTCGCCCCTGTTGAAACTACCAGTTTCCTTAGACTACCGTTAGAGGACTTTGATGCCAGTTTGTGAGTGGACATGCCCATTGAATGAGGCGAAGTACTGCTAATACAACCACAACGGTCAACCCCGACATATACACTAAACTCACAGCTGAGGAAACGACATCCCTAGGGAGACGTGCGTCACTCTAGCCAAACCTCGATTTAGATACTGTAAGAGGCTAAACTCTTACTTATCCAGAACCAACACCGAAATACCCAATGTAGGTCCCGCCTGTATTGTGTTCAGACATGACACCAACGCCCCTAACACTCTCTCTGCTCCAATGCTGTTAAAACTGCAATAGCTGCACATGATCAATGAAGTAAGAAAGTTGTGAAACCAAGCGTAGGGTGGTGTGGGGCCTAGGTAACTTCTGGTATTTTTCAAGAAGGCATAATTATTTCATAACATGGGTCATGGTTCTTGAGGGGTTTTTTCAGTTTGGGCGTCGAATTAGCTTCTGGTTACTCTATGGACACTTTCAGTTTATGTGAAGTCCTTAAGGACCGATCAGTTCAACCTAATCTAGCTTCAGGCAATCTGGAAACCTTACTTTTCGTTTGCATAAAATCGATACTAAGTAGTGACAAACCATGACACTCCTGAAACTTGAGTCCGAAAAAAGTATGACGTGTTTCAAATGTATAGAATCATATTTATTCTCACACTTTGTCCGCTTACGAGGAAATCGCGCCGTCCAAGAGAGGCTTCTTATTGATTTTTTAGAAGAACAAGTCTCAGTGTACGCCGATAAGAGTATCTTAAAGGCTTTTGAAACCATTTTATAGTAAATAACTATCCACGGTCGGCAAGAGACTGTCTGCCTAACGGAGGGTAATTTGTTTTCAAAATTTTAACAAAAACTTGGTGCATGAAACGCTTTCCGACGAAGGGAGATAGGTGTCCGCCTAATAGACGTGTCCGTTAGGAAGAATTTCTCTGTATATTGAACAAATATGTATATGTATGTTTGTATGTATGAATGCACTCACATACTCGTGTGGATAAGTCACTTGAAAAGCTCGGGGCTATAGAGCAAATGAAAACGGCAGTCGTTCTGTTGATGAAACCAGCTCAAGATAGTCCCACTATCGACACACGTACACACTTTTCAGCAGCAATAGCAACAACAACAATGATAGCATACGCAAAAATAGTATATACAGCAACAAGCTTCGTTTTAAAAGGCTGCAAAAAAGCACCTGTAAACCAGTTCAGAAAAGCGCCTGCGTGAATACACAACAACAATGCTTTAAAAGCAACAATAACAACCACAACATAGTAAGCACGCACGAACACATGAAATGCATAAGTAAGAAGTAACCATTTGGGTGAGCGGCAGAGTCAAGTAGAGGGAGTATGTGAATATCAACAGGCGCGATCGTGAGGGACAGTGAGTGAAGACATAAACACGAGAAACAGATGTCCTGCTGCTCCAAACCGAAAGCGCAACATACATCATTCAACAAACGGCTGTAACACGTACAAACACCTTGCTGCCCCAAAAAATTCAGAAAAAAAGTAAGAAAGTGTAAGTTGAATCAAATTTTATATACCCAGTAGCGATTTTGAGTAGTTATTTCTGCTGCAATTTTTATCAAAAACTAGTCTACCCGATAAACTTTGTTGTACGAAAACTGGTTTGCCAACATTGGAAAAGTGTGTCCTCATCACTCTCTATCCCATTCTCTGCTAGTTTATCTGCAATTTTTCTTATTCTTCTCCATCTCTTTTTCCATTTATGGGAGCAATTCCAGCTCCAATTCTCACTCCCTCTCCCACCCTTACTACCGCTCCCACTCTCACTCCGACTCGCACCCTCACTTCATCTTCCACGTCAACTCCCACTCCCAATACAATCTCACAATCCTCATAGAACTGTTTGCTGGTTGGTGCCTTGAAAATAAATGAGCTTGAGTGAACCCGAAAAGTTCCTAGGGCGAGCGATATCCATTTCTGACCCGAAAGATCTCTCTAACCTTTAAGAGATAGTGCCCAACGAAATTTTGCTCAGCTGGTTCGACGATCTTCTATATACGTATATGAGCAGACTACAAACGATAGATGTCCATAATGTCATTAGAAATATTTTGATGACCAAACGGAAACTCCGCAATAAATAACTCCGTCCTCTTGGCAAATACTAGAAGTTTTCTAGGACTTAGCCTAATTGTTGCCTCGAGATGTGGCCACTTTGCTGCCCCTGGTTGCTGGAGCCGTGCCCTCACGCGCGTACGGCACGAACACAGAACTTGCTCAACCATTTCTTCTTGCAGCTTGCACTTCCCACATCTGCTGTAGCTGACGACGTTTAACTTATAAGCATGTGACACCATAAGACAGTGTCCAGTTAGTATGTCCGTCGTAAGTTTTTTCTATAAAGAGAGGAGAGCAACTTTGCGAGTCTTACGTCATACGACTTGCACATGATCTTAGAAATTTCCCAACCCCGTGCTTCTGTTCATGCCTTTCCTGCTTGATGGATCATATGCAACTCATGTCTTCTTTTGATTACTCCCATACGGATTGGTACGTCTACCGTCGTTTCACCGAGTGCTGCACCCTCCTTTGACAACTCATCGACATTTTCGTTACTTACTATCTCTTTTGTGACCGTGAACACAGTATAGTTGTATGGTCCGGCCTGAGTGAAGTCACTCCCATGCTCCTTTGCATTCCAGTCCCCCGCTGAAAGACACTGCAGTGATCTGGCAGCTTGTAGGATCGACTTATATTTGGATCAACACAGTAAACAGCAAACCCGACCACTTCCTTTAATTTGGAACCATCCGTAACACTGCTGGTTATAACAAAGTACCCTAAAACTCAAAAAACTCGATTTAAAGCTGGATTCAAAATGCAGTCGCTCATGCGCAGCCCTACAAAAAGGATTGAAGTGTAAGCAGCGAAGAGCCTAAACAGGTACCATAACAAACTGACAGCCGACGTTGTAGCCTTTGATGGGGCTTCGTTTCGTACAAAAATAACTGAGACAGAAGTTTAAAAACAAAGCCAACACTCAGTGCAGGTAAGAGAGCAACAACAAGCAACAAAGCCAGTCGAAAATGTAGCCGAAAAGTCCAAACACATTGCTTTGAACTGGTCAAGCGTATACAAAAACCAACACATACACACACACACACACACCGCCATTGATATGCAAGGAGGATACCAAGGCTTGGCTAAGTTAACCTTAGCTACGTGCGAAGCACGATGTGGACACCGCCACACATGTGAATCGAATTTGTTAATAGAGAGTTGGGATGCGAAGGGTGCCCAGAAAAAGTGGAGCTCAATGTAGGGTTTGAAGCTGATTGTTGCACGAATTATTGATAAAAGAAATTGGGGTCATGTACGCGCAAACGAGCAAGACAACGGTTTGTAGTCCGTTTGTATTCACTATTATTGAAGATCTGCTGGACGACAAAGAGAAGAACCAGCGGTGCATATTGGCAAAAGCCAGCCGCCAATATTTGTTGCAGTCTTTATTTTTGTAGTAATTTGGTTTGTGTATGTTTGCGCATGCGTGTTGCTTTATTGTTGTAGCAATAAGCCATACGTAAAGTTAGCGCATCCATTTTAGTCGGCAACTAAGTAAGAATTAAATTGAATTAGCAAGTAATTCTTTAGTGATATAATGAATTGGGATTTACCACTACGCGGGTTTCCTAAAGGCTTTACAGCGTTTTTGCTTTAAATAGTGAAGAGTTCTCCAGAGATAAATATAAAGCACTTCTCCAACAAGAAGATCCCACTATCCCACATCTAGCGGGATCTCTGCGGCAAAAAACGCAGGTAGCTTGCATACCCGATCTACTCTATCACTATAATATAATCACTCTAATATAAAGCAGCGGTCTGCATTCCACGGCACAATTGTGCTCCCATTGCGTATGCGAAAGAACAATCACTTAAAATTTTTGAAGACCCATGAACTAAAGTGTGGTGCCGCTCACATTTTATCTGGCGAACATCATACTGTGACGAATATTAGTGACACTAAGTGATACTCACATCACTAATCTGATACTAAGTCAATAAAGCACAACACCAATAAAACAAGCAGTCACTTGTATCTACATAAACGAATCAATCATTATGTCTACACATATGTACGTACATGCAGCAGGGAGAAACGCACAAACACATGCATATATCTATATCTGAGATACTCCCAAAAGTAGGTAATCATCTGTGGAAGTATCACTCACATATACACGCGCATGGGCTATGCGAGAAGCTATAAAAATCGTGCATCTGTAGTTATAGCCGAGAAATTTATAGCTGGTAACTAAGTAGTAAATTCTAGAAGAAGAAACGCCCAGAAGTATGCGAACGAGGAAACCGAAGAGTATAAAAACAGCACATGCTAAGGCATGAGCAATTCAGTTTGATTTAAGTAAGCTATTGGTTGTGAAGTATCAGTGTTATTGTGAAGTACTTTAATAAAGGCCATTTTACATTATTGAATATTAGAGTTATTTATTCAACTGTTTAGCGATACGAACGTAAGTAAAAGGTTGCAAATAAGCGGAGTTTCACTAAACTCGTTACAATACACAGCGCAAGCTCTGAGCTTCGATCTTCTTAAGATAGCTGAGACTTGCGATCTTTCTATCTAGGGGATAGATGTCATTGTGAGATCTAGTAGCTTCTGCGTAATCCTAGATTGGGAAAGTGAGGATTTTAAACTCCACACGCATGAGCGGCTTGGGTTTTTGCGCATTACTAGAGCTCGAGAGATGATGCAAAGTATGTGTTAGTTCACTTAACACTAGGGACTAATTCAGTCAATGAGAGGTTCTCATGGACCAACCAGTTCATGTGTCAGTTGAAAGGTTTCTGTTATCAAGCACAGAGCATATAAGGGTGTGGCATAGCCTGAGTTTATTGTTGTAAATATATACTAACACATTATATAAAGAATAAATATTTGCTTATCATTCAGTATTCAAGAGCTCCAAAGCATCACTTGCATATATGTAGATATTTATTATCTTCATACTCGAACTCCACTCCAGTGTCTACAGCAGGTGCTTCATAAAGAATTTTCCCATGGAAACACTTCACTGTTTATATACATGGTAACTATTGAAGTGAATCCTTTTTCCCACATCCCTCACATCAAATCAGATATATGTCTATGCATACAAACACAGCACATCCATGCGTCAGAGCACCCCTCGCAGTAAACAGGAATAAGGAAGCCAAAGGAAATGCATGAATTCGAACAAAGGAAGAGGATGCAAATGTTTCGATTTCAATAATCTGTTCAAGGATATTTGTTGCATTCTTATGCATATACGTAAGAAAATTCAAATCATAGCGGTATGATAAGCATTTTCTTAACTTGTCATCTGAGCGTGGGAAGTTTTGAAGAAAAAATGAAAATAAAAGCAGTACATGCTTCGTTTCTTTGCTGGGAAAAATTGCAGGTGAATTAGAATAGCATTGAATTTTCATTAAAATCTTCACATGAACATTAAGTTTTCTTATGTTTTCAATGAGTTGGTATTTTTATACCCATCTGCGAGGGTACTATAACTTTTATTATAAGATTTAATAAACGAAGATTTCCTTGATTTTCAAAATTGCAAAGCAAAATCCCCAAATATATTACTCCTCGAGTACTACCAGGCTACATTCCTTCAGGTCGTTCTCTTCCTTCTATTTCTTGTAACAATGTTTAGCTCCATCAAATAGGTGCGATCACTCACATTGATATTCTTTAACGCAAGTCTAAGAAAATTTGCCAAGGGGCATAAATAGTTATTAGAAGCGTTGGTTCCACATTAGGTTAGGTTGAACTAGCCGGTCAATATGTGTCCATAGTGTTACCACAATTTGTTTGACAACCACACGGAAGAACCCCAATCAGGTGCCAGGACATATGTCATAGAATAACTCCGTCCTCTTGGCAAATACGAGAGGTTTCTATCGGGTAACTGCTCAAAATCTACTTAGAAATCGGTCCTATTTTCAATGTTCTCCTTCAGGAGTTCACGTAATGTGAAAATCTGGTCGATTTTGGACTTATCAGGTCTGAACACGCACTAGTGAAAGCTCATAGTTTCTCTCTGCTTAGATTAATTAATTTGGCTGATACCATCGTTCCTGGGCGTATAAACAATTTGGACTGTTTTTGCCCTTGGTATTCAATCCAGTGTTGTCTGAGCTTTGTTTGCCATTTACATATAGCTTTCCTAGTGTGTGCCTTTGTGAGTCCTCAGAAAGGCTCTGGACTATAGAATTCTGCTTTAATGCTCTACGTGGCTAGCTAGGCTGCCTATTCATTACCTTCATATCTCTCATGCCTGGGAACGCATACCAACAAAACCTTGTTTTTGGCTTCCAAGATATTTAGGACTCCAACGCATTCATTTACTAGCTTAGAAGTAATTCTGTATGACTGCAAGCCCTGCATGGCACGTAAAACACTGTCTGACCTAATGAGTATACTCATCGAGGCTGGATTTCTGCTTGAAAAATAAGTTCGACCCACAGATGCCAGCTCCGTTTTACCGTCATCAAATTTTGATACATCCGTGCACCAGATCTCTGAGTCAGGGTGAGTATATGGATTCCCTGTTCTGTCCACAATGGACACCTCAAAATTCCATGTGACTCTCAACGTAGGAGCCATTGCGTTACTTAATTGAAATACGGGATTTGCGAGGAATTTTCTTATTACTTTCATATGCCCTGTCATGTTTTCGCTCAATAGCTCAGAGATATTTTGAAGTCTTAGTGCAGCAAGTGTTGCCTCTTTCTCTATTAGGATGGAGAAGGGAAGTATTCCCACTAAGGCATTAAGTGTATTAGCAGTGGACGTTATCATCTCACCCCTTATGCCAATACAAACTAGTTGGTGGGTATGCACGCTCTTGTTCATTCGAATAAAAATAAAAAGATGATAAAAAAATTTTAAGGACTACCTTTATATAAATGGACCAAAAAATAGAAGGCAATTTTTCCTTTAATACAGACATAACTTGTTGATTTTTGAATAAAAAACTTTAACAATAGCTCTTGTAAAAGAATTTTGGGATTTAAAACTATAAAGGTGGAGCGCAATCTTTCAATTTAAGGCAAACCATGTACTTGGGATTAACTAATTATTTAAAATTTAAGCACGCGCTCTACCTTTACAATTTTAAATCCCAAAATTCTTTTACAAGAGCTATCGTTAAAGTTTTTTAGTCAAAATTCAACAAGTTATGTCTGTATTAAAGGAAAAATTTCCTTCTATTTTTTGGTCCATTTATATAAAGGTAGTCCTTAAAATTTTTTTATCATCTTTTTATTTTCACATTTTTAGTGCTGCCTAAAAAAAGGCATTTGGAATTTTGGGTTCTGAGTCACGGCCCAAGTTTCAAGTCTCTAGCTCACCGGGAAGTTACTTAAAAATCGATTACAAGATTCCCCCCGTTTTTCAAGGATTTGCAGTTATCTTGACTAGCGCGCCACCTTGCGGAAATTTGTTTTGTAAAAGTTGTATTGTCATTAGGCCTCTAATTAAGTGCCAAATTTCAAGTCTCTAGGCAACCGGGAAGTTAGTTAAAAATGGATTGAAAGATTCCCAAATCAAAACTAATTCTCTTAATATCCCGATCCGTGCGCCACCTAGCGAAATTTTTTTGATCAAATGTTGCATTGCCACCAGGTTCTGACTCACGCCCAAGTTTCAGGTCTCTAGCTCACCGGGAAGTTACTTAAAAATCGATCGCAAGATTCCCCCCGTTTTTAAAGGATTTGCAGTTATCATAACTAGCGCGTCACTAGCGGAACTTTGTTTTCTATAAGTTGTATTGTCACCAGGCCTCTAACTAAGTGCCATGTTTCAAGTCTCTAGGTAACCGGGAAGTTAGTTAAATAAGGATTGAAAGATTCCCAAATTAAAATTTGTTTTCTTATCATCTCGATCCGCGTGCGCCACCTAGCGAATTTTTTTTGATCAAATGTTGCACTGTCACCGGGTTCTGACCCACGGCCCAAGTTCCAAGTCTCCAGCTCACCTGCAAATTACTCAAAAATCAATCGCAAGATTGCCCTCGTTTTTTGGGGATTTGTAGTTATCTCAATTAGCACGCCACCTAGCGGAACTTTGTTTTCTACAAATTATATCGTCACCAAGCCTCGAACTGTGTGGCAAGTCTCTAGGTCACCCGGAAGTTAGTTAAAAATGGATTGAAATATTTACAAATTAAAATTAATTTTCTTAATATCTCGATCCATGCGCCACCTAGCGAAATTTTTTTGATCAATTGTTGCACTGTCACCGGGTTCTGATTCACGGCCCAAGTTTCAGGTCTCTAGCTCACCGGGAAGTTACTTAAAAATCGATCGCAAGATTCCCTGTGTTTTTTCAGGCATTTTCAGGGATTTTCGTTTATCTCGATTCGCTTGCCACCTGCCGACATTTTGTTTTCAACGAATTGTAGTGCCCTAAACTCGCAAACTATGTGCTAAGTTACAAGTTTCTAGGGTACCGGGAAGTTAGTTAAAAATGGATCGAAAGATTCCCAAATCAAAACTAATTTTATTAATATCTCGATGCATGCGCCACCTAGCGAAATTTTTTTGATAAAATATTGCATTGTTGCCGTTCTGACTCACAGGTCAAGTTTCATATCTCCAGCTCATTTGCAGTTATCTCACTTCGTGCGCCACCTAGCGGAATTTTGTTATCTGTAGGTTGTATTGTCACCAAGCCTCGAACTGTGTGCCAAGCTTCAAGTCTCTAAGTCACCGGGAAGTTAGTTAAAAATGGATTGAAAGATTCCCAAATCAAAATTAATTTTCTTAATATTGTTGCACTGTCACCGGGTTCTGACTCACGGCCCAAGTCTTAGGTCTCTAGGTCATCGCGAAGTTACTTTAAAAACGATCGCAATATTCCCTGCGTTTTTTCAGGGATTTTCGTTTAACCCGATTCGTCTGCCACCTGGTGGCATTTTGTTTTCCCCGAATTGTAGTGCC